>NW_027498579.1:0-131084 GCF_021521415.1 Bidens hawaiensis
ATGCTTAACTACTCAAACATCATTCAACATTTTTTTTATTTTTATAAACAATTATAACTAAGCACCTGTAAGTCCCGGATATGGATCACTACAGTAAGACAACACAATATTTTTGGTGATCAAGACACTAACGGGCTCGTGTATGACTTGGTAATTGCTTTTCTGCTTATCATTGGGAGAGATGTATATGGAGACTTGCACATGTCTTCAAAATGACTCTCCACAGTAAGTTCAGCATATTTAGTTTATATCGCTTCTACTTTTACGCATCATGGAAAGCTACCATACAAGTCAATGACTGTTCTAGAGCCTTTTAAGCTTAATAACATCACCCGTTAGGCACACAGAAACAATTTATCTATCATTTTCCAAAGGTTGGATCAATTTTCATTTGAAAATTTTAAGCTTCTAAAAGCTGTTAACTGCATAATAATATCATTTCTTAGAGAGTTGCAGAAGACACGCATGTTAAGAACTCAATCACCCCGGTCCGTTTTCAGGTAAATGGCTATCCCGTATGACAACTGGTGGTTAACAGGACCAAAACACATATGAGAATACGTGTCCCTCCAACTTGGAATTACCGAAATAATATTAAGTTAAAGAATTCAAAACACAAAAACACATCACAATCACCCCTAATGCTTTTAGTCTTTAAATAAATGGTTATCCTGTGAATCTACAAGTAGATCACCGGACCAAACATATGCAATTATATGTTCTTCAAACTTGAGCAGCCGATATAACTTTAAGCGAGAGAGAATTTGAAATACATAGACAAAACATGTTTATATATATATATAAAGAAGACACACACACTCTTTTTAAAATTTTTTAATTTTTCTCCCCCTAAATTTGTGTAAATTAATAAAATATATACAAATTTATTCTCAAAAAGACTCAATCCTCTAAACAGAGCATTTTAAGAAAACTCACAAGCATATTAAATTTGGTTGTTCCGACCGGTTTCGTAAATAAGTCAGCCACATTATTATCAGTGTGGACTTGTTCAAGATGAATCAATTTTCGGTTGACACATCACGAATAAAATGAATTTTATTATCCATGTGATTGGTTTTAGAATGTTGAACTGGATTTTTAACAATTGCAATAGCAACATCATTATCACAGAAGATAGGGGTATCAAGAAATTCCAAACCGTAATCCAGCAGTTGGTTTTGTATCCAGATAACCTGAGAGCAGCAAGCTGATGCAGCAACATATTCCGCCTCTGTTGTCGAAGTGGACACCGTTTGTTGTTTCTTACATTTCCATGAAATGAGACGATCACCTAAGAATTGGCATCCGACAGATGTGGATTTCCTATCAATGTCATCTCCACCAGTGCAAAGAAAAGGAACATTTCAAGAGGGAGTGCACCAATCCTGAAGTTGGAGATTCAACTCCTAATCCGTTTGGCCGAGACTACGAATGACAAGCAATTTAACATCAAAGTTAACCAACACAAACTGAAAAGAAACAAGAAGCTTCATCCTCAAAGGTGTGCCATGCTCAACTAGGTGAGGCATTTAACTGGAATTCATTGGTCTGATGTGAGGTCGTAGGCTCACTCAAAAATAAACCGATTACAACTAATTAAATAGAGGTAAGCGGATATCGAACACAGGGAGTTTGTGGAAAATGTGTTACTAAGTAGCTATGTAACTTATCTGTATTAATCTAAGTGCAGAAAATAAATTCAAAATTTTGGTTGTTTGGCTTGAATAACAAAAAGAACTGAAAACAATTTAACGAGAGTTAAAATAATATGAGAAACTATGCCTTCCCTTGGTTTCAGGTTTCTATGAATGTCAAAGTTAATGTTTAAACTGAGATGAACAATAAATAAAGTTCGTATTTATGAAAACGATTTATTGAAGATAAAGTACTTGGATTATATAACGCAAGGGAATCATTCAAAAACCAATTAGTTTATCCAACCCCGAATCCCTTCCAATTAATCTGATTACTTAAAACACCAAGAACTGACGGTTTAGAACACAAACTCAATAAACTAACAATCTATTAATCAATTAATAAACACCATAATAATGAAATCAAATCGATAAATCTATTATCTCAAAAATTGCATAAACATTCAATCAAACATTCATAAATAAACCTTACAATTCGAGGGAAAACACAAAGAGAACTAGCCGAGCATGATTTGGTTCATCATCCTTTCGATTAAAGTTTGCATATGAATCAAAATCGAGTCTCTAATGATTACCACACTCACAATAATTTTATTGCACCACCAAATCGCCTCTAGGTCGCTATAGGATGAAGAGATATGATAAGTATGTGAAAAGTCGTCCAAAAATACAAGTTATAAGGTTGTTACGATTTTCCTCGTCAGGTCCACTGAAAGCTACGGTGGCCACGGTATCATACAGTGGCTTCCAAATACCCTACGGTTAGTTAAAACTACCTTACGGCTGTTATTTTCATCCAACCCCCACCGTAGCTTACGGTGGATACCGTAAGCTACGGTGGCTTCAAATCTCATCTTCTTGTTTTCTTCATAACTTTCACGTTCCAAGTCTGTTTTCTTCACCGTGTTCGCCCACGTTCTTGCAATTTCATCATCTAACTTCTCCTACCTGCAATTATACAAGTAAACATAGTCAACTAATTCAACAAAATAAACCGATTAAATGCATGATTATTAACGGTCTTAAATCACTTAAGGGTTGACCAATGGACCACCCGTTACATTCCCACACTTACCTGTTTCTTGTCCTCAAGAAACTCAATCATTCAAAGTTAAACATTAACTCATTCAACAAAACGCATTTCGATTAAGGTCCCAAGTCATACCCTATTCCCACATGTTTCGTAATTGCACTATTCCCACATGTTTCGTAATTGCACTATTAACGCATTTGTTAACTATCGAACCTCCACCTAATAAATGCACAGACACTCGCACAAATCAAGAGAGATTATTATGGGTTGTAAAGGGGCCAAGTGTTCGGGTACAGAATGGGAATATTGAAAGTAGCTCAATGATTCGATCCGGCTTATTACATAAATTCTTAGAAAAACCTAAGAAATAAAATAACTACTACATACACGACTAATTTTTACTTTTTTATCTTTTTTTTTTTCAATACATGATACCTTGAACATTGAATCTTTAACAACTATTTTTTTCCGATAATGCAAATAGACAT
This sequence comes from Bidens hawaiensis, assembly GCF_021521415.1. Taxonomy (NCBI): domain Eukaryota; kingdom Viridiplantae; phylum Streptophyta; class Magnoliopsida; order Asterales; family Asteraceae; genus Bidens; species Bidens hawaiensis. The sequence goes on from NW_027498579.1 coordinate 3,177, forward strand.
AATACTTTATATTTTCTATTGATGAGTACTAAAACAAATACAAATACAAAGAAATACCTACTAAGCCGGATCATCTCACAATTTAACATCGGAATTAACTGAGTAAAAAGAATAAGTCCAAAAATGTTTTCTAAGGAAACCAACCCCTCGGCACTCTCATAAACCACGCTCATATGTATAATGCATGAGGCCCAACCCCCAAAACCCACACTCTTACTCAACCAGACGATGCTATACCTAAATGCCTCTAAAATGTTTGCGCTAATGTCAAGCTAAGGTCTCGAAACGCATTCATTACACAAGTTCCAACAAGAAGGGTGACAATGCTTATCTTCAAATAATGCCAACCATGAAAACCCGTGGTAAAAAGTTCCAACCCAAAATTTGTTACCGGCATGTTACGCGAAATATATAAACAAAAACATGTCACTCTTGATTGAAAATCTATTACAGTTTCCTTTAAAACTTGGCAATACTCACACACGGGAATTATGACCATGAAAAGGGATCTTTATCTCAACACATTTTTTTAACCACACACAGGCATTTTCTCAATAAAAAAGAATTTTAAAATTTGAAATTTTCCTTGAAATTTTCTCAAAAATTTCTCCACATCCCCACACTTGGGATACATTGTCCCCAATGTATGGTTTTGGCACATTTTTTTATACTTTTTTTATTTTTATTTTTGTTATTTTTTTATTTTATTATATTTTTTCTTTCTTTTTTATTTTTTTAACACACCCCCATCGGACCACTCCCCTTTAATCAATATCGCACATACACCACCCTACCACCCAAAAAAAACAACGCAATAAAAAATATTCACCAATATACAAACTGAGACAAGAAAACACCTTATTAGGAGTAACGTGGCCGAGCTGGCCCGAATCTAGATGTCATCACATCCGAAAATTCACCAAATCCAAATGTGCCTTGGTCATCACCATCTTGTTCTCCTCCTTGTTATTGTGAGGCACCTTGACTTGAAACTTGATTTGTATCCACCCACATGGAATGATGCAATGGTGGCGTCGGGTATAACACACTACCATCATAAGGTGGCAACGTAGTGTAGTCCACAAATGGCGGATCGGCCACAACTGGTTGCCCCGCATGCCAAGCATCGTGAATCCGTCTATTGCGATCATCAATATACCAGGTGTTCATGTCGTCCTCAAAAGCATAAGCATGAGTTCGGTTCCATTGCTCTTGGCGATCATAATTTTGCTTTAACGCTATTTCCATACTTGCACCCATGAATGTTTGTTAGTTAAATATGGTTTGGGAAGATTCGGACCAATACCCAAACGTGGGTGGTCATTGTCGTTCTACCGCATCTTGAATAGTCCCTTGATACGACCAATTCGAATCATAGGGCCTTTGTGCATAGTCAAACGAACTTCCCACATAACCCGATTGCACACCCGATTGCCTCTCATCCCAACTCGGTCCCGCTTGATCTGCATCCATGTGAGTGACATTCGGATAATCTTGATAAGACTCATCACAACTTACTTCATCTTCACTTTCTGGGTCATCTTCTTCACCCGCATTCAATGGCCTTGCATCATCTTTCAATACTCTCCATCTCCTTCCATCACTTTTCAACTTATGGTACCGTTCGGATTATGAGTATACCCCAATCGGACCCCAAATGTGTAATGTCAAATGGTTTGAAATTTTTGTAAGAACCCTTATCACCTTCACCAATTGCCCCATATTTCTTTAACAATGCCGTGATTAATCGACAGTGAGATATGATTTTCCGATCCACACTATTTTGACTTATCCATATATTACTCTTTACCAGAAATCGTTAAGGAACAAGCGGTGATCCATGTAACATCATGTATAAAATTGGAACATCAGGATACCGTACCTCGAACCTATCACCCTGACGTGGAATTATATTATGGATTCTTACCATCAACATCAACTTTGCTTCCATCCCAAATTTTTTCGGTACAGCTTCCCGGCGAATGTCCCGAGCAAAAACGGATAATCCAACATGGTGTTCCACATTGGGTTCTTTTCAGGTTCAAAATACAAATCGTCCAAATTCGGGCATGTATACCGGTTGTTCGGTTTACTATCAAATATCGCCACCCTTCACAAAGTATCGAATGACATTTCCACCTCAATCCTGTTCACAGTACCAATTAACTTAATTTGATGGATGATTACCTATAACCCGTCTTAAGGTAGCCACCCATTCCTGTATCTCTGTATCAAACAAGTTAGTTGACTCCTCATCCCAACACTTCAAGGCCGCTTCCCAACCCAACACTCGGAACTTATCGGTGACCCCAAACGGACCAAAATCCACTTCCCTCACTTCTTTTTCACAAATAAATGCCTCTTTTCGTTGCATTAATGAGTTCATTTGTTCAAGGAATAATTCCGCTTGCCATTCCCGAGGTTGGTCTGCCAAAGACCCCGAGTTCCAAATTTGCTTTTAACCTCTTTGATCTTCTTCATCCTCTTCCATATCTGCTTGAAGTACTAATCTTCTTCTTTTTTGTTGTTCAGCAGGATTGTTTGAAGACCCAACCAGTTCCTTTCATTTTCGACCCATTCTGAACACAACAAACAACAAAAACGAGCAAGTATGCACTTTTCATCCTTAAACATTCCCACACTTGCTTAACATTAATATTGAAGATGCCAATTAGACACATTATTCAATTTTTTAAACAATGTTTAACAAAAAAATAGCATTATGCCCACTATATGACCAACAATTTGCCCATAATTAAGTTTCAATTCATAACTAATCATCTTCAACCATAACCATTCAAACTCACTATTCATATTATTCAACAATTCAAGAAAGTGTGGATATAGAAACAATTATGAACAACTTATAATTTTAGTGCAATACACCATCCAGAATGAAAATAAATTCAATGCCTTGGTGTTGTAGAAGATGAAGATGACCATAGCTTCAAAATAAACCAAAACCCACTAAAATCCTACAAAATTTCAGACCAATTTGTTCCAAAATAGGCCACCAAAACAAAAGATTCTTCCAATTGCAATGATATAATTGATACCCTTATGAAATTCTAGCCAAAATAGACCCAAAAATCGATTGATTTGGTTGAGAGATGAAGAAATTGTGATGTGTTGAAGTATAATGTTAGGATTTGAAGGTTTGGGAAAAATAAGAAAGATGTTGGTGGAATGAGTGGTAAAAAGGGGACAAAACTCGTTTATGTGGTGCAGATTTGTTATGACAATTTAAAAATAAAAATTACTTTAAACCTCGACTCAGCATCCCAGCCCAGCGTCTAACGTAAGCTACGGTGGCCACCGTAGCTTACGGTGGCCCCTGGGCTCATATTATTACCGTAAGACAGTCTATTTCCAGCGTCGAGTTTTTCTTTACCACCGTAGCTTACCGTGTACACCGTAAGCTATGGTAGGACCTGCATATTTTCAATAATATTTTTTAAGTAAAAACATTATAAAAACACAAAATGAAAAATATACAAAAATCAAAATTACCCTACCCCCCTTGAAAAATCTGAGTTGTCCCCAACACAATAAAAAAAATCGTTAAAATTTTCCCACACTTGATTTGGACACACTCTAAGTCAAAAAGAGGTAATTTTTAAACCTAAATTGAATAAAACTAAACTAATTATACTAAAATATACAACATACATTGGCCTCTTAATTTGTTTCCTCATCCGGTGAACGTAACAAGTAACTCACCCTATTCACATCGAGCATATTGATGTCCTTTCCTTCCAAGTAAGGCTTAAGTCTTTGACCATTCACCACTTTCTTCGTTTGGTCTTGAACATCTTCTATCTCCACATCACCAAACCGACCCACTCTTGTGATGATATACGGACCCATCCGCTTACTCTTTAGCTTACACGGGAACAACTTTAACTTTGAATTGTAAAACCACACCTTTTGACCCACTTCAAAAGTCCTTTTTCTCAACTTTGCATCATGGACCTTTATTAGTTTGTCTTTATATGCGGATGCACATTCATATGATTCATCCCGGATCTCCTCAATCTCATTCAATTTTAATTTTCTCAATTCACCCGCTTCCTTATAATCCGCATTCACGTTCTTGATCGCCCAAAATGATCGATGTGCCAACTCCATTGGTAAATGACACCCCTTCCCATATACTAACCGATAAGAATTTGAACCAATAGGTGTTTTGTAGACGGTCCGATATGCCAAAAACGCATCATCTAACTTGGATGACCAATAATTCCTATCGACCCGCGCCGTCTTCATCAAAAATTTTTTAATTTGTCGGTTGGACACTTCAACTTGTCCACTCGTTTGTGGATGATAAGGAGTAGCAATTCGGTGATTCACATTGTACCTTTTTAAGAGTTTCCCAAATTTAAAATCCTTGAAATGCGACCCCACCATCACAAATAATAACACGGGGGATACCAAACCGAGCAAAGATGTTTGCTTGAAAAATTTTGCAAACCACTGAATGGTCGTTAGTTCTTGTTGCCACCGCTTCTACCCACTTAGACACATAATCGAACGCAACCAAAATATATAAAAATCCATTTGAGTTTGGAAACGGGTCCATGATGTCAATGCCTAATACATCAAAATCTCTAACACCAAAATTGGTTGCAATGGCATTTCATCCCTCTTTGAAATACTACCCATCTTTTGACAATTATAACTATGTCGAGCATACTCACTTTCATCTTTGAAAATGGTGGGCCAATAAAACCCACATTGAAGCACCCGATAGCCCGTTTTTTGACCACTAAAATGACCCCCAAGCAACGATGCATGTGCGGGAGTCAAAATCTCTAACACCTCGGAATCGGGAATACACCTCCTTATCACTTGATCCGAACCAATCATGAACAAGTCCGGTTCATCCCAAATATATTGTTTCACTTAGGCCATGAACCGTTGCCTTCTTTTCTTCACCCAGTGACTTGGAATAGACCCCGTGGCTAAATAATTCACAAAATGGGCATGCCACGGTGCGGTCACACGGCTAACAATTGTTCGTCAGGAAACCCTTCGTTTACATCCACCAATGGAATTCGGGATATGTGATCCGCCACTATATTTTCACACCCCTTTTTATCCCGAACCTCCAAATCAAACTCTCGCAAAAGCAATACCCGCCGAATTAAACGTGCTTTTGCATCCTTCTTCTCCATCAAATATCGAACCGCACTATGGTCCGAATAAATGATAACCTTACTCCCCCAAATATACGAGTGAAACTTATCAAAAGCATACACCACCACAAAAAATTCCTTTTCAGTGGTTGTGTAATTAAGTTGTGCTTCGGATAATGTTTTACTCGCATAATAAATTACCACCGGCTTGTTATCAATTCGTTGACCCAAAACTGCCCGATAGTATTATCACTAGCATCACACATAATCTCAAACGGTTTTGACTAATCTGGCGATTGCAAAATGGGAGCTTTCACCAATTGTTCATTCAACACATTAAACGCTTGAAAACACTCATTAGTAAAATCAAAAGGAGCATCTTTTAACAAAAAATTACATAAAGGTTTTGTGATCACACTAAAACCTTCAACAAATCTCCAATAGAAAACCGCAAGCCCAAATATGACCTTACCCCTTTAATGCTTTTAGGTGGAGGTAAATATGATATTACCCGGAATTTTGCCTTATCCACCACCATTCCCCTTTCTAAAATAATGTGACCCAATACAATACCCTCTTGGATCATGAAATGACTTTTCTCCCAACATAGAACCAAATTTGTCTCAACACACCTTTTTAAAACTTTTTCTAATTCATTGTGACAAGTTTCACAAGTTGGACTAAAAATGGAAAAGTCATCCATAAACACCTCAAGTGAATCCCTAACCATGTCTGAAAAAATAATCATCATACAACGTGAAATATGGTCGGGGCATTACACAATCCAACGGCATTCTCCGAACAGCAAAAGTGCCATACGGACACGTGAAGTTGGTCTTGTGTTGGTCATCCGGGTGGATAGCATTTTGATTATAACCCGAGCACCCTTCCAAAAAATAGTAATACTTTTGACCCGATAATTGTTCTATAATTTTGTCAATAAAAGGTAAAGGAAAATGGTCTTTAGATGTATCGCCAATTAATTTACGATAATCAATTCAAACTCGCCACCCGGTGGCCTTTCGGGTGGCGATTTGTACACCGCTTTCATCTTTAATTACCTATATCCTTGCTTTTTGAGACTCATCCAGATTAGATGCAATAATGACCGGTAGTGTGTCATTATCCCCCAAAATGCATACTGCAAGTGGCAAGGCAAGTCCTTCAATTCCAGTTTTGGTGGGCACTCCAAGGACGGTTTTGTACCCGAATCGATCTCGGCTGGTAGACTTTCAATTTGATGAGCCCATGGTGGTCGTCCATCTTTTACCGCCAACACATCTTGATTCTTCTCTTCCATTCTCAATGCACAAAGATGTACATGTTCAGAAAAATCCAAACACATGCTTCCAGAGCATCTTCCTCATAGTCATGTGGTTCACACATGTCAACTATATCTGTATTAAAACAGTCATCACCACATAAAGTATTAGATCCGTTAGTGAACACATTTAATCTCATCTTCCTATTTCCAAAATTCATGTCAACCGTACCCGATCGACAGTCAATTAAAGCATGAGCGGTGTTTAAAAACGGTCGATCCAATATAACATTTTGCTGTTGGGTCGGGTCAACCGATGAGTAGTCTAAGACCAAAAATTCAACTGGATAGTAAAATTCTTCAACTTTTACTATCACATCTCGCACAATCCCTCGAGGGGAGTTTATGAGACAAATTGGCTAACACCACTGCTGTCTCAACCCCTTTTAAAGGACCAAAATCATATTGGTCATATAAACCTCCCGGTAAAATGCTTACTCTGGCTCCAAGATCTAACAATGCCATTGACATTTGAAAATCACCTACTTGAATAGTTACTAAAGGCGTTCCCGGATCTTAGAGCTTAGGATGAAGATCCCCTTTCAATACCGCACTTACCCGCTTGGTTAAATCAATTCTTTTAAAAATTTAGCATAAGCGGGTACTTGCTTAATTGCCTCAAGTAAAGGTAAATTTACTTTTACTTGTTTGAAATCTTCCCACATTTCTTCTTTTTGAGGACCCCTTCTTGAAATAATATTTTTCTTACCCTGGTCAACTAAAGTCGAGAGAAATGGAACTTGACTTAATCCCACTCCCTTACCTTTATCATGTTCATTATTCCCGAAACTCGGTTAATCAATTACATTTTCAAAGGTTGGGTCATTAGAAAAATATTTCGGTGAGGCCTCATCCTCATCACTTTTATTTCCCGTAATATCTTCAACCACGCCATCAACCAACCCCGGTGATAAATCATTTTTATATTCTTTACCAATTCTCAAAACACTAACATGGTTAATAGGAACATTACGAGAAGAGCTATGAGAAGAATTTACCTTTGTGTCGCTTGTCAATTGACCCTTGTTTTTCTTCAAGTCCGATACTTTGGTTGCAAGTTGACCCATTTGAGTGGTTAACGATTAAATGGCTTTGTCACGGACCTTATCCTTTTGCATGCGAATTTCATCGAGTTGATTTCTTATTTGCATGTCTTGTTGCATCACTTTGAGCTTATCCATAACTTCATTCCCACTTGATGAACTTTGACCCACGGAACCTCTTTGACCACCACCCCCTTGACCTTGGAACCCTTGATTATTCCCACCATGAAAATTACTTTGATTGTTATATTGTTGGCGAGGAACGTAATTTCCTTGATTCCCTTGGAAATTCGGGTTGGATTGAGAGCCGGATTCGCATATCGAAAATTTGGGTGATTTCTTAACCCTGGGTGGTAAGTGTTTGAATTCATATTATAATTTCTACCACCTCCCCCCTTTAAGTGCATTCACCTCCTTCACTTGTAATTGACCCGCCGTACACACCTCCGAAGCATGGCCTAACTCCTTACAATTCGTATAAACATCAATTACCTGATTAGTAGTTTGCACCCCTCCTTCTTCCACAACTTGTACTTGTGGTATTCCAATTGTTGGCCTTGCTCTTCTTCCGGTTCGCAATTTTCTCCAAAAACGCCCAATCATCTTGTTCATAGTTAGTACCAAATGAACCATTTGTAATCGACATCAAGTTTTGTTCATCTTCCGTACTTAACCCCTCATGAAACGCATTCAATAACTCCAAAAGAGCAATATCATGGTGAGGACAGTTCTTGATCATCATATTAAACCGCTCAAACGCTTCATGAAACATCTCACCTGATTGTTGTTGGAAATTTTCAAACTTCTTCTTGCATCATTAGTCTTTTTAGTCGTGTAAAGTTCTTCTAAAAATTGTTGTTGCATCTCGGCTCAAGTATAAATTGTTGTGGAAGGCAATGTGTAGAAACATCTTTTTGCCTTATCCTCCAAAGAGAATTGAAAAAGAACCAACTTAACCTCATCCGCTGAAAAACCTTGACCCCCAATCGTGTTGCACATAGAGCCATAGGCCTCCAAATTAAAATGCGGTTCTTCCGTTACTAAACCCTTATACTTTGGTAGACTTTTGAGTGCATTAGTTCTAACTTCATATGTTCTTCCTTGTTGATTGTGAAGAATAACCACCGGAGATGAATTATTAGTAATTATCGGTCGGAAATGGCCTTCAATCCCCCTTACCATCTCTCTTGCATGCCTTCTTGGTACCCCCATTGGTACTCTTGGTTGACCCATTTGCCTATAAACGGGCCTTGGAGGTGCAAATTGTTGAAACTGTAGTTGTGGCATTTTTTGATCTTATTGTTGCCCTTGTGGTTGCACTTGTTATGGAGCTTGTTATTGTTGAATAACCGGTTGTTGTTGAGCTTGTTGTTGAACAACCGGTGGTGGTTGTCTATTAAGCTCTTCCACCGGTTCCGGTTGTTGCCATTGACCATAAGCAAAATTTCCAGGATTTACCCTTTGACTTCCATCACCTCCCGTGTAGTAACCTTCCACTTCATACCCTTCAAATTCACTATAAAACCCATACACGTAACCATCACCTTGTGTTCTTGAATATTGCATGAATGGTGGTGGTTGATATTGATAAATTGATTGTGGTTGTTGAAAGGTTGGTTGTTGGTATTGTTGAGATGACAATGCACCAAAGTTAGGAAAAAAGGTTGGCACTAGGTGGCAATGTTGATGATGTTGAGTAGGTGTATTGAGCAGTTATGGGTTCGGTTGTGTGAGTTGGTTTCAATTCACTTGATGAAGTAGGTATGGTGGTAGTGATCGATGGAGGTGAAATTGGTGGAGGTGTATATGGCAATGTTTGACCCATAGTGGGAGCTGGTGAATTCATGGTGCTGTTGGATGCGGTTGGAGAACCAAGAAGCTTGTTCTCCCTAAGTAACACTCGATTTATTCTAAGTGTCAGTTTAATCTCGGGATCAAATACTAGTGGTGATGACCTGTTGGAGCCTCTAGTATGCATACATCTGTAAGTACCTTCACACTAACACAACCAGCGTAACCCCAATAATAACAAACAAAACTACAAAAGCTAACACAAGTTGCGCACTACTCCCCGGAAACGGCGCCAATATTTGACGTGAGGTCGAAGACTCACTCAAAAATAAACCGATTATAACTAATTAGATAGCTGTAAGCGGGTATCGAACACAGGAAGTTTGTGGAAAATGTGTTACTAAGTAGCTATGTAACTTATCTATATTAATCTAAGTGCAGAAAATAAATTCAACGATTTGATTATTTGGGGTGATTTACAAAAAGAACTGAAAACAACTTGGATTATGTAATGCAAGGTAATCATTTAAAAACAAATTAGTTTATACAACCACGAATCCCTTCCGATTAATCTCGATTGCTTAAAACACCAAGAACTGAGATTTAGAACACGAACTCAATAAACTAACAATCTATCAATCAATTCGTAAAGACCATAATAATTAAATCAATAAGATAAAACTATTATCTCAGAAATCGCATAAACATTCAATTAAAAATTCATACAAAAACCTTACAATTCGAGGGAAAACACAAAGAGAACTAGCCGAGCATGATTCGGTTCATCATCCCTTCAATTAAAGTTTGCATATGAATCAAAATCGAGTCTCTAATTATTACCACACTCACAATAATTTTCAAGCACCACAAAATCGCCTCTAGTTCGCTCAAGGATTAAAAGATATGATAAGGATGTGAAAAGCCGTCCAAAAATACAAGTTATAAGGCTATTACGATTTTCCTCGTCAGGTCTACCGTAAGCTACAGTGGCCACCGTAGCTTACGGTGGCTTCCAAATACCCTACGGTGAGTTAAAACTACCTTACAGCAGTTATTTTCATCCAGCCCCCACCGTAGCATACGGTGGATACCATAAGCTACGGTGGCTTCAAATCTCATCTCCTTGTTTTCTTCATAACTTTCAAGTTCCAAATCTGTTTTCTTCACCGTTTTCACCCACGTTCTCGTAATTTCATCATCTAACTTCTCTTACCTACAATTATACAAGTAAACATAGTCAACTAATTCCACAAAATAAATCGTGTAAATGCATGATTATTAACAGTCTTAAATCACTTATGGGTTGTCCAATGGACCACCCTTCATGGTCCATAAAGCTAATGTGGCAGAAGTGTTTGGTGAATGTTCACAAGATAACAAGGATGATGCAGAATTTGATGATGTTGCTAAAGGAATGAGTGCTGAAGAGATTTATACTGAGGATTCTCCGAAAAGTTTTGAATTAATTCCTAATGAATTCCTTAAGCCATTTTTGCCACCTGATGTCTCTTAGAGTTTTATAGGATGGTTCAATGGCAAAGAAGTTCCACATGGGAAGATTGATTTGGGAACTAATGATGACCTAGAGGAGGAGACTAGTGAGACTGATGTTGCATCTAAGAATAAAGCTAGTGGAGATTCTGATCAAGAAGGAATTCATGTTGAGGAAGATGCTCCTATTCTTCAAGCTAACATGGCCGATCAGGTAAACTTTTCTCCTGAAAAATTTCAACACATTTGTGAATCACATGAAGAAAAGGAATTTGTTATTAATTCATTGATAACAGATTTCAATTTTCTAAAAAAAATGATTATAAAAAAATATTTCTTGATTCTCGAAATATGAAAGAAGCTTATGACAAGCTTGAATTGTGTGTGAAAAACCTGTGGAGCAGAACTTTGCAAGATGAAAAAACAATTTTTATGCTCACTCACACAGTTGAAGATAAGAAAATTTCCATATATAGACTTGTGGATGAAAAAGCTGAACTGAAAACAGAATTGGAATTGACTAAAATTGAAATTGAAAAAATTTAAACAAAATTGACCACCAATTTTTTTGGATCACATTGTTCCTAAAGAGATTCCAAAATATCATGTTGTTCCACCACCAATTTGGAGATCTTATGTTCAAAAAGAACCCGAAGGATTCCTCAAGGCGTTGAACGTGGTTTCTGATTGACCACAACATGATAATTCATGTGATGAACAAGTTGTTCAATTTGTTCATAGTTCTGAGTGTGATAGTGAGGTTGGTAAACAAGCTGCTAAATTTGTGCTTTCTGAATCGGAAAGTTCATCTAAAAAAGTGTTAAAATTGGTAATCAATTTGAGAAAACTAAACTCAAATCAAATGGTAAAGCTGGCAGAAATGATTACCAAAACTCAAAATTTGCTAAAACCATTTTTTATTACAAAGGAAAGGGTATTGGTCTCAAACAGGATAACCAACAGTCAGTAAAACCACAAGATGGTTTTCAAAAGATTGTTTTTGTTAAGGGTGAGACCTCTGAAGCACAAAAAGAGGCTATCTTTACAATGCAATCAAATGAGGAGTTTTATAAACTTAAAGCTGAAAGAGAGAGTCAAGAGAACCATGTTCATTCTATTAACAAATTTGTTGATAGAAGGAAGTGTTTAGGTTGTAATGAATGACACTTGTTCTATTTGTGTCATAAAAGATTTTGTCAAGAAGGAAAACATGCGGTGAACAAAAAACCACATGTTAAAGTACATGTGGTTAAATCTACACCTCCACCAGTTAAGATTTTAAAGAGAGGTGTAGACAAGGAATATGTAAAAAATATTTTCGAAGTGAGTGAATCTTCGAATGCCAAGAAAAAAGATATTTTTTATTAAAAGTAAGGTTCTCTTGGTCAGAATTGGGTGGCAAAAGTTAAAAGTAATGAAAATGTTAACCCAACAAATGAACAAGTTGTTAATCCACCTGATAACCAAGCTGTTGAGTCGTTAACTTATCAAGTTGATGAACAATCTGTTGAGTCTTTAACTTAAGTTGTTGATCAAATTGATGAACAAGTTGTTGTTTCATCGAGTTCATATTCGTCTGATGATTCATTGTCTGAATATGAATAGGACGATTTGTAGGAAATCAGGGAGGACAAATTGTTGGAGAAGGGACGTTAACGAATGGGAAAGTAATGTTTGAAAATGTGAATTACATCTGAGCTTGAGAATAACTTGTTGAGTATATCTCAAATTTATGAAAAAGGCTTTTCTACGCATTTTACAAATCAAGATTGTTTGTTTCTTAAGCATGGGTATAAGATTCAATAGGAGTGGATCTTGATGAGAGCACCAAGAGAAAATGATCATTACGTGCTTAACATGAATGTTGCTTCATCTACACAAGGAACTGTTCAGTGTTTTATCACCAAAGCATCAGAAAGAAAGTATGTGCTATGGCATCGTCGCATGGATCACATCAATTTTTGGTAAATGAACTATCTTGTTCAAAATCAATTGGTTGATGGAGTGAATCTTAAGAGTTTTAATTTGAGTTCTGAGTGTTTAAGTTGCAAGAAGGGTAAGCAAAAGAGAAAGTCGAATCTGACAAAAGCTGTCAATACAATCAACTCACCGTTTGTGAGGGTTCATAGGGACTTATTTGGGCATGTGAATGTTTAAAGTATCACCGGGGAACTTTACTGCTTGGTGGTCACAGATGATTACTCACATTTTTCGTGGGTAATGTTTCTTAAATCATAGAATGAAATGTTTAAGAACTTGATGATTTTGATCAAAAAGCTAGAAATGTTATACAACTTGCCAATCCGATGGATTAGAAGAGACGATGGTACTGAGTTCAGAAACAACTGTATGCTTCAATACTGTAATGAGCGGGGTATTCTTAATGAGTTTAGCGCTCCTTATACACCATAACAAAATGGTGTTGTTGAACGAAAGAACCGTACTCTGCTTGAAACAGCTAGGGCGCTGTTGGCGGATTCGAAATAACCTGTGAGTTTCTGGTCTGAAGCTATTGCCTCATCTTGTTACACTTTTAACCTTTTCATGATAGTAAAGATGTAAGGCAAAACATGTTTTGAGTTACTCAATATTCGTAAGCCTAATTTTGAAGTTGCTTGAGCCGTTCGGATCCCAATCCACTGTTCTGGATCTTGATGGTAAATTCGGTGCAAAGTCTGTGGATGGTTTCTTCGTGGGTTATGCTAGTCCTTTAAGAAGAGTATTTTTACCTAGCATCAACCGTATTGTGCAAGTACAACATGTGGACTGTCAAAGGTATGCTACTCCTATTCAAAGAAAAGGTGATTCATGGATGTTTGACTATGATTGCTTGTGGAGCTGTTCCTCTTTTTCTTAAGAAGAAATTACTGATGAAATGGCTACACTGTTATTTCAACAATATTCTGGTGAAGTTTTTCAAGACAATGTTAAACAAGAAGTTCCAATCTTTAATGAAGATCCGATTCTTGATGTTGATGACCATGTTGATGATACTCCGGCGACGCCTTCTTTTGACGATGCTGGTGAAGATCATACTGATGTGATTGAGTCGCTGATTCAACCTGATACTACTGTTTCAGATCTTGTTGCTACTGAGTCTGTGCTTTCTGATGAAAACGTGACAAATCTTCCTATTGATGTCATAGTTCCTGATAAAGTGATGCCTCGAACTTTATTATATCACCCGGAAGAAAAAATATAATTGGAGATCTTAATTCTGGTGTTCGTACTCAAAGTCAGATTGACCAAAGCTCGAGTTGTTACTATTCTCAAGTTGCTCCTCTTTAGAACCGGTTCTCATTTAAATGTTTCATTTCACAAATTGAACCGAAGACATATAAACTAGATTTGACTTAATAGAGTTGGGTCAATGCAATGCAAGAAGAATTATTGAAATTTGAAAAGCTTGGAGTATGGAAACTTGTTAATCTACCATATAACAATCAACGAATTAATACCATGTGTGTTTTCAAGTGCAAAAGGGACGCAAATGGTATAATTTTCAAAAAAAGGCTCGATTAGTGGTTCTTGGATATAATCAAAGGGAAGGAATTGATTTTAACGAAGTCTATGCTCCCGTTTCTAGACTTGAAGCAATTAGAATTTTCTTAGCCTTTGCATCTTGGAATGGATTCAAGGTCTACCAGATGGATGTTAAGTCTACTTTCCTGAATGGTAAATTGGAGTCTTTGTAGGAAAACCACCGGGATTTGTCGATTTGATTCACAAAGACAAAGTGTACCTGCTCGACAAAGCTCTTTATGGTTTACATCAAGCCCCGAGAGCTTGGTATGACACGTTGTCTCAACATCTGTTAGACAATGGCTTTGTTCGTGGCACCGTTGGTTGTACACTCTTCACTAAGGAAGGGGATGGTCATTTGCTGATATTCTTGGTCTATGTGGACGATATCATTTTTGGGTCAACGAATGATGTTCTGTGCAAAGATTTTCAGAAGGTTATGAAGTTGAAATGAGCGCAATGGGAGAATTGAATTTTTTTTCTTAGGATTGCAAGTCGAACAAGCTTCTGATTGGATCTTTATTCTAGTGGAAGGTTTTCCATGGTTCGCTGATTTCGCGAACTATCTTGCTGACGGATACCTCCGAAAGATACCTTACCAGCAAAAGAAGAAATTCTTTGCTGAGATCAAATTTTACCTTTGGGATGACCCGTATCTTTTCCGCATCGATGCTGATCTGCTTATTAGAAGGTTTGTAGATGTCAAGGAAGGATGGAAAATTTTGAGACATTGTCATGTGGGACCGACTGGAGTTATACTACGCAACAGCAGCAGGGCCGACAGTTTTGGCTCACTGAGCCTGATCTGGCTCAGTTTTGGGGGAAGATCATAGACGGGGCCCATTCTAGTGCTGTAGTAGCATCCTATATTCGGGACCCCGTCCACCGCTACTTACACCTCATTGTTGCTTACACTATTGTTGGCCGTCATTCGGGCCGCGATAAGTGTAGGATCGTATTTTTCAAGAAATTGGGTCTGCATGGCAGCCCAAGTAGCAAAGGATCCTTGTGGGAGGGACTCAAGCCACAGACTCGCATGATCAACGAGTGAAATTGAGACTGCGAAGAAAGGGAAATGGGATGATCATAACAAATATTTTGTAGAAACCCCTGATGATGAGGCAAGTCCAATAAGAGCAATACCTTTGCAAAATTTAAGGCCTAAAGAACATATGCAAGGAGTGCCAAATGTGCCAATCCCTGAAAATCTAACTCCTGATGAACCAAAAATAGATGTTATGAATGAAACAACTAAGGAGGAGGATGATTCTGATGAAACTGATGATAACCATGATGATGATCAGGGAAAGGGTGCGGAAACTGCTAAAGTTATGTCCCCACAAGTTACAGTGACCGATGAACAGAGGACAAACATTGAGAAAAGCCTTTTGGATGCTAAAAGGAAAAATGCTTTGATTGTGAAATTGAGAAGCTATGGCATAAGCTTTGAGAGCTTAGCTGATTTGAAAGATGATGAACTAGAGAAAGATTGAACAAAGAAGGAGATACAATTGAGAGGTTAATACAACAGAAAAACAGAGAGGCCCAAAAATACAGAGATTATTTAAGAACACATTGTTACTCTGAAAAAGATCTATCTCACTTCAAAGTTGACAAGTTGAGAGAAGCCTATGAAGACAAAAGGGAAGAGATAAAAGAAAAATTTGTTAAAGAATATGAAGAGGCTGAAAAGCTTAAAGCCTTAAAAGAAAAATTTGGAGGAAAATGTGGTTATCTGTTGGAGAGAGGGATGATACCCAGGATGATTGATTGCTTAGAAAAAGATGCATTTGAAGCACTCTATAACAAAACGAAAAGAAAAGAAAAATTGAAGGAGTTGCTGCAAACTAAACCATCCAGTAATAAAAAAAAGGGGTCAAAATAAGAAAAAGAATTGGAAAGATTTAAACAGTATCTGAGAATGCACAACTACTCTGAAACAGATTTGAATAACTATAATTTTGAGCAACTCAGTGATCTCTACGGTAAAACCAAAGATGCTGAAAAGGAGATGGAATTTGAGAAAGCCAACTTGAAAACTGCTACTGAAAAGGAAAGACTTGAAAAGATCTACAGAAAATATGGGGGAAAGTGCAAATTCCTTATAGAACATGGCAGAACATTAAATGTTGTGGAATCAATGACCCAAGAATTAGTTGAAAAGGAGTACAAATATTTGAAAAGAAAAATTCAGAAGGAAGAAAAAGAAAGACAGCCTGAGCCTTCCAAAAAGAAGAGAAAATTAATTACTTTGAGGAAGAAACAAGAGGTTGAAGAAGAAAAATCAATAAAGGCAACTACTGTTGAAACCCCAATCCCAGAAGAGGTAAAGCCTGAACCAGAAGATGAACCTATAATTCCTTGGGAAAATGAAGAAATGATTAAGATATTGAGAGGTATAATGATGAACCAGAGGGGTATGGATGAAGCCACTTTTAATGCCTTAGAAAAGGAAGATTTGAATGAACTATTCTACATATAAAAGGCAGAGTGGGAAAATGTTCTAAGGGAGGGTAAGAACCCAAGAAGCTTTGTTGATGGAAGATTTGTGCCTGCAGGATTGTCAAACAATCCTGGGATAGAGAAAATGATGATTATTCTCTGTGAAAAAGCAGGACAAAACTTTGGAGACCTCATTAACCTCCCACCTGAAGTGGTATAGTCAATTTTCATCAAAACTTTCAAGTTAGGGCCCAGCAAACCGATGAAGTCTATTACATTCAGGCCCCCTATCACAAGAAGACACCAACAAGCAGGTAGAGGTGAATCTAGTAGAACTGGATCCCAAAGAACAACAAGACCACTCCATTTGACAAACATATAAGAGATTTACACTTTTCTGTCTTGCACTTAAAAACCCATTTTGTTGGAATTGACTTTTTAACTCGAACGGTCTTGTCAATGAGATCCCAAACACCCAGTCGATGAAACTGTTGTAACTCTTCTTGCATCGATTCTACCCATGATGGACCTTCAAGTGCCATACGAACACTCGTAGGTTCCATTTGAGATAAAAAAGAAAGTGTATTTCGCGAGATTCATGAACCACGATGTGTGCATATTGGCATACGCATACAATATATTAGCATCATTTGAAGTAGCAATCTGATGACGTGTTTGCACTCCTACATCAAGATCACCAATGATGTTGTCCTGAGGATGATAAGTATGAATCCGAAGAATAGGATTCTCAGACACAACAACATTGTCAGTTAAATTAGTTAGATTCTCTTCAGCATCATGAGACTATTCACCAATCTCATGTGTTTCAGGAAATGGAGCTGAAGAGGAATCAACAAAATGACCATCACCTGATGAGATAGAGATCACATCATATATATCAGGAAAATCATCTTATGGAGCATCATCATAATTAGTACCAGAAGACCTTGGGGGTAGAAATTGATCTTCTAAATAAGCACGTACCAAATCTTCATCAGTTGATCAACTATTTGAGTAAATGAGTTAAATTAACTTTCATAGTCGAACATCCAATCAGGCCCTTTACTAGCGGGAGGTGTGGTGTATCATTGAAAATCGACATGGTACCACTCTTCAACACAACCCGAAGTAAAATTAAATACTCATTTCTTCGGTGATGCATAACCCAAAAAATAACCTTCAGTCGCTTTTTCTTCGAATTTTCCCGCATCTTTCTACAACATAGTACAAGGACACCCAAATAGCTCCAAATACTTGAAATTAGGTTTTCTTTTGTTCAGAATTTCGTAACTTGTCTTTTGTAGCTTCTTCACAGTTAGAACACAATTAAGCGTGTAGCAAGAAGTATTCATAGGCTCATTCCAGAATTGCACAGGAAGCTTAGAATCTGCTAGCATTGTTCGTGCAGCTTCGATAAGTGTTCGATTATTTCTTTCTGCAACACCATTCTGTTGAGGTACATATGGAGCACTGTATTCTCGATGAATTCCTTTCTAAATGCAAAAGAAATCGAATACAGTATTTTTGAACTCCGTACCGTTATCACTTCGAATACGTCTCTTTTTGAGTTTGTACAATGATTCGATCTTAGTGATTAGATTTTACACAAGAATTGGTGTTTGATTTTTCGAACTCATAATTAAGGCCCTGGAGTATATCTTGAATAGTCATCAGTGACAACTAGACAATACCAATCACCAGCAATACTCGCCCGATCACAGGACCAAACAAATCCATATGAAGTCGTTCTAGAGGAGTATCAATGGTATTAATTAACTTAAAAGGGTGTGAATTCTTTTTCTATTTTCCCTTTTTTCATGCAACACAGTGATCGGTCAGTTTGATGTGTTTCAAGGAAACCTCATCAACCAATTCATTAGCCATAAGACAGTTCATCTTTTTGACATCAATGTGACCAATCCTCCTGTGCCACAGAATCGAGTCTTTCTCAGTTTCCTTAGAGACAACACACATTTCGACATAAGTATTTACCTTTGAAGTCATATTTAAAACATAAATACCGTTTGATCAAGGATATCGCATAACAACCATATCTTCAGGAATGACATATCTTGGTTTAAGTATTAGGCATTCCTTTTCAATAAATATTTGTGGTATATTTCTTATCAAAAATTTGTGACACACTAACAAATTTTGATCCACTTTGTCACAATAATTAACCTTCTCAAAGGTGATACACTCATTTGACACATCTCCTTCATTAGTAGTCACTCAACCCGAATTACCCACAAAAGCTACACACCCTCCTTGAATATTCTTAACAGTGGATAACAGGTTTATAATGACGGTAATATGACAAGATCATCCAATATCCATTATCTAGTTTTCACCAGAAATAGTCCTGGATAAACTCTGCACACAAATGAAAAATGATTAGTTCAAAAAGGCATCCTAGAGGCCTTACTGCATTGTAGCTTACCTTCTTCTTTTCATAGCTGTCATAAGATTCATGCTCTCTTCTCATTTTTTTATTCTGTTTCTTCATTTTAGGTGTGACAGGTGGATACAAAGGAAGTTTTTCAATAGATTCTGGTTTCTTGTATTTTCTTCCTCTTTCAGCTTCCTTGATCTGTTCATCTGTGATCTGATCACTCAAATCGCTCAAATCATCTTGATTGAGATCATCAGAATATAAGTCATCCTCAGAGACTTGTACTCTAATTGATTTCTCTTCTTTCAACTCTTCTTTCACAACAAATTCACATTCTTCATTTACCTCAACATTTTTGTACAAATCAACAAATTCTTCTTTGTCATGAAAAACATCTCTGAATTGTTGTAAGTATGCATCTCTTTTCTCTTTGTCAACTTTGGGCATAAAGTTGTAGTTGAATGGAGGTGGAACTGCTTTGTATTTGTCTTCTTCTTTCACTTGTTTCAGAATTCCGCATATGTTTCCTGTGGAAACCAAGTTCTTCAAGAATTCATTCTCAACTGGCAGTTTTGTGTTCTGCACCTTTTCTTCTACAATCATCTTTTTCAATCCCTCAATCTCAGTGGTGTATCTTTTCTGTGCTCTATAACTACTTGTGCTGTCATCTTCCAAACTTCACATCTTTTCTTCACTTATTAGCTCACTCTCCTCATATCCATTAATGATACTTTGCTTCCTAAAACACTCACTTTCCAGCTTGCCTACTTTTCTTCATGGTTGCTCCAATCAAAATTACCCTCATTTTGTGTGGTGACTGCCACATTTCCTTGATTTCTGGGTTGATTTTGATTAGTTGGAACTGAGTTGTTTGGCATAGTTTGAAGGTTTTGATTGTTGTTTCATTAAAAGTTTTGATTCTGAGGAACAACTTGTTGATTATTGTTGATTGGATGTTGTTGGAAGTTTTTGAAGTTGGGGTTATATTTGTCAGAGTTGTTGTTATTGAAGTTGTTGGGATTGTTGTTTCTCTGCTGATTCTGTTTATATTGATGCTGTTGATTTTTTGACTGGTTTTGGTATTGATTCATCTGGAAGTTTCTTGGCATGTTGCATTCTCTGGCAAAATGACCAGGCTGTTGGCAGTTATAGCAGATGGCTTTTGACTTATCAAAACCAATTCTTTCATTAGGACTTGATAGAAGTGATCTACCAGTCCTGTTGTACAACATTTTGCTTCTAAGAGCCAATATGGCTGCTTGCCATTTCAAATCCATGTCTTCCAAATCATCAGCATAAATCTGTTCAAGGTCATCCTGAATGACACTTGTATGAATCAGATTCATTGCAACAAAAGCATTGAATGATTCTGTAAACATAGAAAGTAAAGCCTGTGTTTCACTTCCTTGACCACTTCCTCTACCAGTGTAAGGTACATGTCCAATTGCCATTGAGGCAGAATCAGTATCATCCATGAGTTGGACATTGAACCTTTGCTGGTTTCCATGATGATTGTTATACCACCAATAAAAGATTTAGGTGTATCCACACCATGCTCTACTGGTTCTTCAATGATGGGAATCTGTTTTTGATTCTTGATTGACAAGTTGCCCATGGGTGCAAGGAGAGCATTAGTGACCTGAAAACATGGCTTCTCTTCTTTGATCATTTCATTTTCAATCATTTCTATCTCTGCAGCCTGAAGGAAGCACACTACATCATCCACCTTTAGATCATTGAAATTTGGCTTTTGAAGGATGAATTTGCAGGCAGCGTACCACTCCTTAGGCATTGAGTTGAGCCGCTTGGTATTCAAGTCAAAGTCAGTCATGACATAATCATTGGTTCTTAGCTCATTCACAATTGCTAAGAATATTTCCAGAATTGACTTCAATCTCTCTCCTTCCTTATATTCGAATCTCTCTAGTTGTTGCTTGAGTCTTTGCTCATTGATGTTCTTCAATTCAGTGTTTCCCTCAAAAATTTCAAGGATTGCATCATACATAGAATTCGCTGTGGTGTGACGTGCAACCGTGGTCAATATTTCCCATGACAGACCTAGATTTGTCATGCCTAAGGCCCTGTCATCCACTTTTCTCATTCGGTCTCTTACAACAGCAGTTGCATTAGCACCACAGTAGTGTCTTGTGGACAATTCTTGATTGAATTCAACATATCCACATCATTATAGCAAACAACAGCTTCAAATAAGACCTTCCATTTTGTGAAGTTTTCCTGTCCATAGAGTCTAGGAATATTATTAGTAGAGACTTCTTGTTCTTCGTAACCAGACATTTTAAAAACAAAATCAGTTGATTTGTAAAAGACAAGTTTTAAAACAATCAGATAGAAACAGACCACAATGCCAATCTCAACTGCAGAAGCTGAGTATATTGGTTTATCAAAGATTTTTCTAAGATCGCGAGACCCATGACCAAACTTTTGGAGAAGGATGCTCCATTTGTTTTTTCTGAGCAGTGTATCGAGGCGTTTGATCTTCTATAAGACAAACTCGTCAACGCCCCGATCATGGTCGCTCCCGACTGGTCGTTACCATTCGAGTTGATGTGTCACGCGAGTGACTTCGCAGTTGGAGCAGTTCTTGGACAACGGAAGGATAAACATTTTTATCCGATCTACTATGCTAGCTGGACCTTAAATGGCGCACAGGAAAGCTATACCACCACCGAAAAAGAGCTCTTAGCTGTGGTGTTCGCTTTTGATAAATTTAGGTCCTCTTTGGTCCGGTCCAAGACGATTGTTTATACGGATCATGCTGCTATTAGATATCTCTTCAGCACGCATGATGCTAAGCCTCGTCTTAATATCCTTATAGACATTACCATCGCCACCGGCGAGAAAGTTTCATCATAATCAACCTTTGAGTTTGAGTGAAATCTTTTGCTACAAGTCTAGCTTTATAAGTATCCAAAGGCAAAATACCTTGCTAGGCTTAAGTAAATGCTTGCTCGAAAGGCTGAGTGTGCCCGATGTGCATACTTAGCCAGTTTCAGGAAGGTTGAGAAGATTCCAATCTTCTTTTAATCCATTTTCTCATCCCAACAGGTTGATAACTCGTATAAAGCTGGTCTTCGGTCCTTTACCCAGCACAAAGACCACCTCACCAGTTCGATTATCGTAATACCATCATCGTTTACGGCGATTTAACTTTAAGTACAAGTTTCCTCCAACCCGTACGAGGATCAATTTCGTCAATGTACTTACGGGTTGGGACTTGTGGCTTAAATAACTTAAATCCATGGTTTACCTCTGACAGTAGATGATGGTGAAACCATTCTGCTAATCGATCTCCATCGCGATTTATGAATGGTCGATTGGTGAATGTACGAACATCCCACCTCGTCAGCGAGAGAATGTCACTAATGTACTGGAAATACTGAACACCGTTCTCCCACTTGATAATACAGACATTCAACTCAGAATCGTACAACCAAGAGACAATATCACCTTTCACTGTCGACACGGCTTTAAAAGTAGTTTTCTGATTTACCTTAGCCCATGCAGCAGCTTCCAATTGTTGTTCTCGATTAACGTATCGGTAAGCCTCAATAATCTTACGATAACGTTTGCTATGACACATAAACCATCCCAAAATGTCATACTCGGACTGATCAGAGCCTCGTTCAGGCATCTTGGCTTTGTTCTTTGCCGTCTTTTCCAGATGGTCTTCAGCAGCTTTACCGTAGTCTTCAGTAAATGTAGGAACACCCTGATCAACATTTGAACGTCGATATAGATCGGGGTATTCCTCTATTGTCACATCCTCTATCTCTAAGTCCTCGTCTTCATATGAAAATGACGCATTCCCATTTGGAATACGCGCATCCAACAACACTTCCTCATCATTCACCACCTCGACATCCTCCTCAGCCTCCAATGCGACCATTTCTTCATCAATCAGCCCTAATAATAATGAAATATATTCGCGTGTTAGGGCTTGATCGACAAACTGACCTTCTTCGATTACGCCTGTGTTGGCAGTGTCATCACTACCCCCTTCTCGAAATCCATAAAAAGGATGGTGTTGGCTTTGATCGACTCGATAGGTTGAACATTTGTCAAATCCTGATCGTTCACATCTGTTGATCATTGCCTCCACCTCCACTTCCACTGGTACCAGCCTCGGAAAATAAGCCGTGAGCTTGTTTCGGCTAAATTCCTCATGTACCTAGAGCATCAGGATCGTCATCTGTATTTCAGTGTGTTTAGTTTAGAATGATTTACCGGGTTTTTAGTTATGGAAATAGCAGCAACATTGTCTTCAAAATTAGGAGTGGTCAGAAAAATGCAAACCGTACTTGTGCATATGCTATTGAATTCAAAGAACCTGAGAACAAAAAATGGATGCGGCTACATACTCAGCTTCGCAGGTTGACAACGAAACTGTTGTTTGCTTCTACATTGCCACGTGACCAACCTACTACCAAAAAATTGACATCAAGCGGTTGTAGACTTCGCGTTCAGCTTACAGCTTCCATAATCAGAATCCGAATAAGCTCTCAGCACAAACTCATCACATTTAGGATACCATAGACCGATTCCAGGACATCCTTTAAGATATCTCAATATCCTTTTCACTATTATGAGGTGTGAGACTTTTGTATTTGATATATATCGAGCACCCAAGCATATTGGGTACATAATATCTAGCTGAGAAGCATTTAAGTACATGAGAGAGCCAATCATGGTACGGAAAAGCTTTTAATAAACCTTCTACCCGATGGGATCAGGACCAATCCCATGATTCAATGGTAAAGGGGTGCTAATTGCCGTTGAATCAGCCATGTTGAATTTCACTTGAACGTCAATGACGTACTTCGTTTGGTGAATAAAGATACCATCGGGTAATTACTCTAAATGAAGACGTAAGAAAAACTTCATCTCCCACATTTCACTCATCTCAAACTTGGACTTCATAACCTCCTCAAATTCTTTGCACATATTATCATTGGATGACCCAAAAATTATATCACCCACATAAACTTGAACAAACAATAAATGCCCATCCACCATCATGGTAAACAGTGTATGGTCAACGGTTCCTCTTGTAAAATGATTATCCAACTGATGTTGAGATAAAATTTCGTATCAAGCTGTCGGGGCTTGATGTAAACCGTACAATGCTTTATCGAGTTAGTACACCTTGTCTTTGTGGATTGGATCGACAAACCCCAGTAGTTGTTCCACATAGACTTCTTCACCAAGTTTCCCGTTAAGAAAGACATACTTGACATCTAGTTGATATACTTTAAAACCTTTCCATGATGAAAGCGCCAGAAAAATTCGAAACGCGTCAAGTCTTGCTACCGGCGCATATACTTCATTCTAGTCGATTCCTTCTCGTTGATTAAATCCGAGAACGACTAACCGATCTTTGTTTCGAACAATGATTCCATTTTCGAACAATGTTTCGAATGTTTCTTGTCATCAGGTTAATCAACAAGTTTCCACATTCCTAACTTCTCAATTTTTGGAAGTTCCTCTTGCATAACATCCACCCAGCTTTCCTCAATCAATGCTTCTTTGTATATCTTAGGTTCTATTTGAGAAATAAAACATTTGAACGAAAACCTAGGTGACACTTGAGTACACAAACATTGAAGACTTTGTTCAACTTTAATTCTTGTACGAACTCCGGTATATATGTCCCTAATGATATTCTTTTCAGTATGATAGGACAATGATCAAGGAATAAATTTGGTTGACACACTTACATTATCTTGCAAGTTTGTAACATTCTCTTCTCCAATAACTTCGTTAAAACCCGAATTAGACACCGATTCAATCACATTGGCATGAGTTTCTCCATCATCAACAGAAAAAGGAGTAGATGAAATAGCAACAGGATCAGGATCAAGATCATCATGAAGCACCTCATTGAAAATTGAGGAATCATCATTCAAATATTGTTGAAATATCAATGAAACATCTTCATCAAATAAATCATTTTCTTCATGTAGAATGAAACTTTTCCACAGATTATCATACTTAAACAACCATGTATCTCCTGGGTTTTGACTAGGTACGTTATATCTTTGACAATCAACATGTTGTACTTGAACGATTCGGTTGATGCTTGGAAGAAAAACTCTTCTCAAAGGACTAGCATAACCAACAAAGAATCCGACTACTAATTTGCACCAAATTTACCATTAGTATCCGGAACCATACATTGTGACCCAAAAGGTTCAATCCACTTAAGATTTTGCATTCTTCAGTTCAAGAGTTCAAAGTATGTTTTTTTAAACTTCTTCACAGTAAGAACACGGTTCAATGTATAACATGCAGCACCCACAACCTCAGTCCAAAAATTGACAGGCAATTTTGAATCTGCTAGCATGGCTGTTGCAGTTTCAATGAGAGTTCTATTATTCCTTTCAGCAACCCCAATTTGTTGTGGAGTGTAGGGTACACTGAATTCGTGAAGAATACCATTTTCATTGAAATATTGATGCCTTTTATTTTTCTTGAACTCGGATCCATTGTCGCTACAGATTCTTCGGATTGGAAACTTGTACAAATTCTCCAATTTCTTGAACAGGATCATCAAATTCTCAAATGTTTCATCTTTTTATTTTAAAATCATCACCCATGAGAATCTTAAATAATCATCTGTGACCACTAGGAAATAATGTTCATCAATGATAATTTTGAATTCCACAGGTCCAAATAAATCCATGTAGACTCTCTCAAATAGTAAATTGATTGAATTAAAAGCTTTTGATGGATGAGACTTCTTTTTCTCTTTCCCCATTTTACAACTCAAGCAAATCATCACTTAAGTGAAATCATTTCACAATTACCCCATCAACGAGTTGATCATGAACCAAATAGTTCATCTTTCTCACATGAATGTGACCCATTCTCCTGTGCCATAATATTGATTCCTTTTCTCATGCTTTGGAGACTACACATTGAACAGTCTTGGTGATTGTGCTCGCAACACTCATGTTGAGAACATGCAGATCATTCTCAATAGGTGCTTTCATCAAAACCCATTCATCTGGTATCTTGTATCCCGGTTTCAAAATGTCCCATTTTTGATCAGTGAAGTGCGTAAAGAATCACTTGTCATAGATTTGTGAAATACTCAATAAGTTGTTCTCCAATTCAGTGATGTAGTTGACTTTATCGAACATTACTGTGCCATTAAACATTGTTCCTTCTCCCACAATTTGTCCTCCTAGATTAACCGCAAATTCATCATAGCCTCCTTTAATTGGTTTAACACCTTTAAGTAAATGAAGACTACCAGTCATATATCTAGAAGCTCCACTATCCTTTATCCAACGTGAATCATCAGATTTTCGAAGCCCCTACACATCAAGTAACCAATTAGTGAAACAAGGAAACCCAAGCCTTCTTGGTCTTGGGTTGTTTGAATTTCTTATACAACTTTTCCACACATAATTCATCATATACACTCTCCAATGATGAATAAGCACTAGATGTTTCAGAAACATCAGGAATCTTACAAACAACTTCAAAATCAATAGTAACACCAGAATTCTTGAGATCATTAGAATTCTCAACGTTAGAAATCTTAAAAACTTAAGGCAACACACTAGGTTTTAAATCATTACTTTTAACTTTTTCAACCCAATTTAGACCTTTAGTATGTTTCTTGGTGTAAAATTTGTCTTTTTTCACCGAAACACTTTCTCCAATTTCAAATACACTTTTAACATTTTTAACCAAATTTTCTTCTCTTTTAAGATTTTTGATTGGAACACATTTCCGTGTTGGTATTTGACTCACATTTTTCTTTCAAACTTTGACCTCTTTCTTATGAATATGATCATGTTGAAATCGATTAGGACAAGCATAAAACAAATGTCATATCTCATTGCATTTAAAACATCTTCTCCGGTCTACTACAAGTTCAACCGCCGAATATCTATTTTCAACTCGATCACGTTGTTGATTTTTTTTTTTGAAAACTCTTCATTACTTTGCTTTCCAAAGACAACATCCTTTTCAGAGTCACCAATTGAACCAACTTTAACAAACAAAATCTTTTTAAACGGTTTGTGATGTGCTAGAAGTGGTCAAATAAAAACACGCTAATCTAGATACTAAGTAATAAATTTTAGACTCTTTAACTTAACTAAAATATCTAACCGAAAAGTGTACCGGTCGACTTTAGACAATTTTGTAAGCCTGGATATCGAACCCATAGAGTCTTTAAATTAATTAAGTTAACTAATTACACTCAACTGACTAACATGACTATTTATTTTTATATTTTGTTTAAAGGGGGTTTTAAAGTAATTAAATATTAAACTAATAAACTAACTAACTAATTAAGAGAAGACAACTAATAAAACACAAGACAAATAGTTTGACTGACTCATATAATAAAGAAAAACACCTATGCTTGAATCCCCTAAGTTGTGGTTATAAGTTAATTGGAAAATATTTGTTATGAAACTGGGATCGTAAAATATGCAATCAAAAGAAAACCCGAACAGGACCCATGACCCTTCTCAAGAAGACACCTATGGGTTTCTAATAAATTTTAAGACACACCAGTTTATATATTAAACTCCCTTACGGTTATTAAATTAATTATGAACGAGTACCTTTATTTGAAATCCTACCATACAGCGCAGAAATCAAAGGTAGGCAAATAAACTCAATTAACTTGCTACACAATGTAAATTATTCAAACTTAGACGGACTCCTTACGAAGAACTAAATCTAGCAATCTTAATCAACAAAGATCTAACTATAACCTATCACCTTGTAGATTTTTAGGTTAGCAGCACATTTTTATTTGTTTGACTAATGATATTATCCTTATGATTTTATTGCAAACAAATCATAAACTAGTCAATGACCTAACAAATTCCTATTATATGACAGACACTCACCAAGGATAATGTGGAACAATAAATTTCATCAGAAAAAACCAAGCACACATATGCATCAATCAAATAAAATCAAACTGTTTACTAATTCATAAAACCATACCGAAAAGCAAAATCCAAACAAAATTCACCTTTAACAGAGGTTCAACAAAAGCCTTGGCAGTCTATAATGTTTAGCCTAGCATCTTAAAATCAAGCAAAACAATCATAAAAGAAATTGTGGTGAAAATAATATAAACGAAATATAAAAGGCAATAAAACTCGTAGTCTTCGATCTTGAACGTAAAGCAATTCAGCGGGTGATTCTTTGCCTTCAAAACCTCAAAATAACTTTTATAATACTCCAAGAATTTCCAAATTCGTCTGGTGACTGAAGGGTATTTTTCAGGTTAAGGTTAATGGTGTATTTATAGTGAACTTTTCCAAAACTGACCAAAATACGAAAACTCTCTGGAATCTAATGATGGCCGCCACGCACGACCAACTAATAGGTATCTAGCCGTGCGTGGCGGCGTTCTCTAATGGGTGACGATCCGACCGGTTCTCCTTTCATTTCATTTCCTTTTCAAATACGATCAACTTCCGGAACTTACAAAACTCAAATATGTTAGTAGTATTCAAATCTTAACTATAAACGAAAAAAAACTAATAACATATTATACAAAATATACAAGGCAAATATTTATATTTATCATTATATCAGTTTGACTTGTGTCTTGTTATAAAAGCTTGTTTTATTAAACTTCTTGTTCTCAGTTTTAAGCTCAAAGGCAGACTCATTCAACACATGTTCAACAACTTGAACACAAACTTCACTTTCACACTCAGAACAATTCACGGATTTTGCAAATTCAACATCAATTGAATCAGGCAAAACTGTTTCAGAATCACTCTTTGAATAATTAATCTCCAAGTTCAACGCATTGAGAAAGCCTTTCGGTTCTTTTGAATATATGAGTTCCGAATCGGAGGCGAAACTGAATGATACCCTAAACCAGTTAGTTCTTGATCCCCATTATTCTTTGAAGGAATTATGTGATCAAAAACATATGATGAGGCTGAATAACTCTTATGTTTTTGACCAAGTCTTTCAGTTTCAATATTTATAGATTGTAACTCAAGTTTAAGAGAGGAAATCTCATCAATGTGCCTATTAATAGCAACCTGTTTATCTTCTAGAGTATGTTTCATAATGAGAATTGTTTACCCATCTAGTTGAATTATGTTCCCTGGACTTTTCTCACATTTTTGAAATTTTTCAAAAGCTTCTTCTATCTTGTTACCTTCTAAAACAATTTTATCAAAGTCGATTTAAAGAAATTTGATTTCATAATATTTAACCTCACACTCTTCACAGTCTAGATCACAATTTGCACATTTAATCACATTAGATTGTGAAAATACCTGAATTGCCATAAGCACATGTTGATCATTCTTTTCAACTTTTTCCAAGTTTTCTTCTCTTGGATCCTTTTCTTCATCTTGAACTTGCTCTACTTGCTCTTCTTGATTATGAACTTTCTCTTGATCCAGTTCATTATTCTCTTATTCAAAATCAATTTTCCCATGAGGTACTTCTTCTCTATTAAACCAACCTGCAAAACTCTCTATAATATCTGGTGGAAAAATAGGTTGAAAATAATTAGAAGGAATAGAACGAATCCCGTCATATTTTCACAAGTCAACATCCTCAAACTCCTTTTCGGCAATTCCATACTCAAGCTCCTTTTCAACAATTCCATCCTCAAACTCCTTTTTCAGCAATTTTATTCTCAACCTTTTCAACTACTACCATAGTTACTTCATCAGCTAGCACCTCAGCTACCACCTTAGCAACATCTTCAAACACCTCAGCAACATTTTCTTGTTGAACATAATTGTTCCAATTGAATCCCTCATCCACTTGAGCAGCATATGCTTTTGAACTTGATGCTTCAGCTTCAATCGATTTCTTTCCAGCATCAGCGAATTTGTTGGGAGAAATTTTATGGTAAATAGCTTGCTGGTTGTAATCTCTTCCAAATGGATTGGAATTGCTATCTCCAACTTTCTTGTTTGTACACTCCATTTTGAAATTCCTGTTTTCCATACATCGAAAAAATCACAACTTGGATTTGTCAAAACCCAACTAGGAAGACATACCATCAAGACAATTTTTCCCAGTAATTTTTTTGAATCTCTGCGCTCTTCGGATGACAATAGCGATTCTTCCAGGAACACATCTGCTAACTTATCAGTGTATTCATAATCTGGTTTATCAATTCCCATCCTCTTCATCTCATTAACCAAATGACAGTATCTTTCAAACAGCTGACCAAAAGTTTCACCTTTAACCAATGTAAAGATATCTAATTCTTTCTTCAACAACGCCATCTTAGACTTCCTCATGTCGGGATAGATTATTAATTCCCATCCTCTTCATCCTTGTTCAATAGTTCTCTCCAAATAGATTAACGAGACCCATTGTGTTTACACAATTGGAATATTTCAGCTTTGATCTCTTGTTGAAATAGATTCAACATCTTATTTTCTCTAATGTACAAATCTTTGTCAGCCTCATCAATTCGTGACAGTCGATAATTTGTCCTGTTCTCATTCTTTGTGATCACATATTCCTCTTCAATAGCCAACAAAGTTTCATAGTTTCCAGCTTGCATGTGAGTTTCAAATTTATCAGCCCACTTTGAATAATCTTCCGTTATGAAAAGTTTAGGTGGCTTATTGGCTATCCCCATCTCATTATCAAGATTCAAACTTTGAAGTAGAGTTGATGGTTGTGATAAGAAAGAATTCAAATTATCAATTTTTATCAAAATAAACAACATTGTCCATATATGTTGGTCAAACACGGATATATCTTGGTCAAACGAATAACATGATCAACGGATATCTTGGTCAACGGATAACTACTTATACAATGGATACGTACTTATTTGTACGTATAAGTCTTATACGCTAAGAGTAAATTATCCGCTACAGTAACTGATCATCATGTTTTTACAATTTTGAAGATGCAAATGATATAGTTTTGAGCCGAATTTTTGGAAAGATTTATCAAGAACAGTGGGCATCCATGATAAGTGAAAATCAGATATTTTTGATGTTAAGAACTAGTTGAATTGTGAAATTAAGTAGATATGAAGAACACCTTAGCATAAATATTAAATCTTGTGATCTTCTGAGTAGATAAGAGTCTATGCTCCTATATCACTTCAAAGTCCTTAGACGTGTACGGATCAAAACAATAAGTAACCAATATACTATATAACACAATGTGAGGAAAACATTGTGAGATAAAGAACACAATATGATTTCAAGTTCAACTATACTTTATATTTCACTTTAGGCTTCAATAGTGTAAAGGATATGACAGGTTAAGAACAGTACATAAATCAACAACCTATAGAATGAACGGATATTCTTAGTACTTATAGGCATATCATATCTAGGAGATAAGTCATATATAGCTGATATGACATATCGTCGTATAGGTACTTATACGTTGGATATCAACATATACGCTCATTTAACAATTAAGCCTATTACAAAATCCAAAATACAAGATCCTATCATTAGACATTATGCATTAACATTAAGTTCTAAAAGATAATTAATAATCACACATTTAATCAGTTTATTTTGTGGAATTGAATGAGTACGTTTAAATGTTATTTCAGGTACAAGGGACGTAAAATAAGTGGATGGGATGCATTGGAATGGAGCTAGTCGACACGGGAAGGTCGGACAACGAAAGATGAAAGTTTACAAAGAAAATTAGGATTCAAGCAAGACCCCCACCGTAGCTTATTGTAGCCACCGTAAGCTATGGTGGTACTTGACGAAGGTCTGCTGCCGTAAGGAGTTTTTACCTGCTGTATGTTTTGTGGAAGCCACCGTAAGTTACGGTGGCCACCATAGCTTACGGTTTCCCTAACACAACCTTTGTAACAACCGTTTTGTACTCGTTTTGGATGGCTTTTGGGTATCTTTCACTTGTTTCTCAATTAGAGATGACTCAAGGGTGATTTGGAGGTTTCATAACATTATTTGGGGTTGTCTAATCATTGGATATCAGTTTTTTATTCATATGCACTCTATGATCAAGGGGATGACGAACCAAATCATGCTTGGATAAGTTTCTTTGTGTTTTCCCTCGAATTGTACGGTTTCGTTTTGAATGTTGATTGAATGTTTATGTGATTTCTGAGATAGTAGTTTAATCTTATTGATTTCATTACTATAGTGTTTATGTATTGATTGTTAATTGTTAGATTGTTGATTTTGTTTTCTAAACCGTCAATTCTTGGTGCTATAAGCAACGGAGATTAATCGGGTGGGATTCGTTAAGTGCTTCATCATCCTCCAATTTAATCTTATTGATTAATCGGAGATTAATCTTGGTGCTTCATCATCCTCCAAGTCAGATAGATCCTCCAGTGCACCAATTTGTGGTTCATTAAGGTCCATGTCTTTATTATATTCATAGTCTTCTAGTTTTACCATCTTCATAGGTACAACAAGGATTGGTTTTCCAAAAGATTTTTCCTTTTCTTTCTACACATGTACCTTGTTTTGGACAAAAATCTGCTAAGGATCAAGTATCCAAATCTGTTATGTGAGGTAAGGTGCTAACTCGATAATGACAAGTGTATAAGCGTAATATTGATGAACACAAAGGTTTGATCATGAGGGAAAAAGCCCTTAACCAAGATAGTCTTACTTCGGTCAAAACTTATCAAGGTAATCTTTGGTAAAATAACTCCGGTCAAGGATTAATAAGATAATCTTTGGTCGGATTATTTTAGTCAATGATCAACAAGGTAACCTTTGGTTGACGAGTATATGATTATCGTGATCTCCGGCACAAAAAACCCCCGGACGGTGAAAACCATCACCGTCAATTATATTAATAATAAAAGGTGGTTACAAGTGTTGTGGAGTTGATGATCAACAAATATTATGTGTGTGAGTACAAGATATCTTAGCAGCTAGAATACGTGTGAATGTGTGTGTTCTAATGTTGATCACAGCCTCTATTTATACAAAAACATAATAACTCCATGGAATTATTAATAGTAAAGACTATTAACTAATAATCCCTAAAAATCTGCCGTTGCCTTAAATATAATCGTAACTGCCACTTTGACCACGTGCTCCATCACTTAGGCTGTGAAATAGGGGGTAGACCAGGTCTTGGAGACGTTACACTTGATAAATATCAGCCTTCATATAAGAAATAACCGTTGATAGCACCAGATGCCTAGAATCCATGATCCTGACATAGCTCTGGAACTCATCAGAAGGATAATTGATCCAGACAGATCATATCGTATTATCCCCAATGTAATCGTTTAGTTATCTTGTTAATACTTGCCGCGTACCACAAGACGTTCCACAACCGCCTATACCGTCTAATTCTAAGCCCCATGTTATGACATTTGCTAAAATTTTATATGTTGCTACCTATAATTACTACATCCATGGAAATCCTAATCACCTACACCATGTGTGTTCCTGATTAAATCATACTCATCAAGTTCAGATTTCCAAACTTATTCTATTAGACCCCTACTTTCCAACCTAATCAAATTATTGCGATTTGATCAACTTCAATTATTCAAGTTTTATAGATCTAATTAATCAAGTTATTCCAAATCAGGTAAATTAAATCAATCATAACGAAGTTTATCAAAGAAGATGTTTTTGTCATTTTTTTATCTAAACAATGTTTTATCTTTCTCAATTAACAAATCTTTATTCAATTTTTGTATTTTAACAATTTCAATTCTAATAATTCATTCTAAGTGATTATGCTTATTCCAAAAAAATCTTTTCTTTCGAAGGACAATCACATATATTACCGTACTCCTAGTTTATCTCATGTCTTCATTGTCATAATTCGTTTCACTCTCAACCCTAAGAAATCTTTTCCATCTCAAACTTCTAAGAATTTATAACTTTTATTAAGAGGCATTTTTGAAATTTTTTATATTTTATTAAAACAACTCATAAATTCAATTTATTTTTAGCAATATTTTCTAATTACAACCAAAACATATTAAAACTCTTATTTTCTCAAAATAATATTTTGTAAACGTTTTGTAACCACATGATGGGACGATTTATGTGGATCATCTGACGATCTAGGTAATTATGGAGGCCTGCATAATTATCGAAGTTCTCGTATGAAAATCATAATGCATGCAATTGTGTGTCATAATATAGAATCAAAAGTAATTGGGATAACGGTACAAATGTATAGATGATAAGGACATGGTGGATACGCCGCTGGTACATCCTGTATATAAGTGTCCTTGTCGGATTTTCATTTGGAGCGTTGTTTTGACTATTCGAAGTTCTGTGTTATGATAAATTTTAAAAGGTATCTTTTAAAAACTTATTTTCCTCAAAATTTAATGGTTTTGTTATAGTATCTTTTAATTCCGGGATGAAATTTCCTAAAGTAGGGAAGACTGTAACAACTCGGGTTTTTTTCGTTTACTTTATCAGTATAAAATACCCGGTACGTTTTCGTTTCCGGGTAATTTTTAAATCATCAAAACGTTTCGTTTACTCGTTAATAATATTTTATAAGTACCATTTATTATATTTAATTAATTACCTAAAAGACTTTGAGTTATATTCAATCTATACCCTAAATATAAACTTTTAACTATCTTTGTATCCACACGATAACTGTAAGGACTGGATTGAAAATTATAACTAAACTTGTATTATAACCCATACACATATCCGTTTACCCAGACCCGTTCCATGATCTAAACCCGTACCCGTTTATATAAACCCGATTTTAATTGGGGTATCTTGGACCTCAATTTCGTAGAATTTACGGAAAGTTGATCAACATCCGCGCTATACATACCATCTTCGGCCTACCGACAGTGTTAATATGGTTAATCAGTCAACAATTATTCGTTTTCTTAATATACACTTGCCGACACTGATTTTGCCTGATTATGAAAGCAAGCGCGTATATTAATTCAATTAAACCTCCATATACACTCTTCTCCACCCCGCGACCTTAACCCCTATGGTTAATTTTACTATCGAAGCCTTCTCGCCCCCTAACAAGCTTGCGTTCAGCCGTCCATTTCCGTCGTCGTCCACCATCAATCCAGAGACGTTTAAGGTAATTGATAAATTCTTTCAGTTTGTTTTTAATCTAGGAATGAAAGCCCTAAACTAATTATAACGAACAATAAGTGGATTGATCAATTTGATAATCTAGGGTTCTTGTTTAAGATTGGGTTTTCTACCTTATGTATTAAATTAGCAGTTTCTAGATGTTAACCAACAAACACCCCAGCGCAGGTGGCTGGTGTGTGTGCGTGTTAATACATGAACCGGCTGAGGCGCAGGTTCGAGCCTCAACCATTGAGTTTCTGTTCTTTTATTCTTTTTTTTAGTTTTCAATGGTTTACATGATTATTAACTAATTATATTTACTATAATAATCTAATTATAATTACTATCAAATATTATATAAACATTATTTTATTAAACCGGTATCTTAGCCATTGCATTTCTTTTCTTTTATTCTTTTTTTTAGTTTTCAATGGTTTACATGATTATTAACTAATTATAATTACTATTAAATATTAAATAAACATTATTTTATTAAACCGACATCTTAGAGATTACGTTTTCTTGTCTATAAACCTCACTAGAAGTTTTCATTTAAGTACGTTGAAAGTTTTATTATAACTAAATCGAAACAATAATGAACTTTATTTTATTAAAACCCGACTCTTTTAACCCTCGTTCCTTGTCGTTGAACGTTTTTTAAATTTGTTTATATTTATTTTATATAAATATATATATTATATTTATAATAAACGTATTAAATATATTTTTATAAAATATTCAAACAAAATATTTATATATTACTACATATTATAACTAAATAAATATCCATTATTATTATGAATTTAATAAATTAATGTGAAACAATTATTTTTATCCTTATAATAATAATCAATAAATAAAATAAATCGTTCAATCAATGATATTCTAATCACAATCATAATTCAAAACTCATCGAAATATTATGTCATTAAATCGTGTTATATCTCTTATAATTAATTTAATAATATATTATTTAATTAGGAATCATTGATGGTATATCCCGAAGGGTTCATCTCTCTCTCATCGTCACTTATTTCGTTCACCCGTCAGGTGAGTAATCACTCCCCTATTTTACTTGTTTTCAAATATTTTGGGGACACTTGCGTACCATTTATCATATTATTTATCTTATTATTTCTCAAATGAAAACTGTGATCTTTGTGTCGTGTATCAATTAAATGATTGCATGTTACTTGCTATTTGCTTACTTGCTTACTTGAATCGCATTCAGAGAGGTCCAACATAATCTCATTATAGTATGATCATACGACCGTAGTAGTGGCCGGAGCCCGATCGCATTGGCAATGGTTTCACCGACACCTCATTTTTGGTAACCAATGCCCATTCGCATGGCAACGGTTAACCCTTTCTTTATGGTTGATTGTTTATGTATGTGCTATGTTTTAATTGGTTATATTCACAGATAACACTTTTGCCTTTTTTTTATTCACTTATATCATTATATATTATTACCATTTTTTTGTTTGTGTCAAAACTGGTGATCCACTCACTCAACATGTGTTGTTGACAAACATATATTTTGTACGCATTTGCAGTATACAGATTTGGATTGCTTATCAACTGAAGCTCACATAGAGATGACTTTAGGATAAAACATATACAAGAATAGTTGGTTTTGTATTTGTAATTTTATAAATTTTTGTTGTATATGAATGTTGTTTGATAATAAATAAATTAATTAGATATTGTCGCTTTATAATTTCATGATAGTAACCTTGTGAGCTGTGGCAATCAGTTCAAGCCCGGAATTTCCGCTGTAGGTTGGGGTGTGACAACATATGCACTCAGTTTGTTACTTATCCACTCAACATGTTCTTCGCAAAACTGTTTGTTAACACTGTTATCAAACACCCACTAATAAGATGAAGGCGAAAGACATTTCGTGCATCAACACCAAAGTATTACCCATACTTCTAATTTAAGTGATGAAATAGAGAAGCACAAATCTTGATACTAGAACTTGATGAAAAATGTTATTGGGTAACCGGGCCAGCTTTAAGGGAGGACCGGGTGGTCGACGGACCCCGGCCCGACATCCCGATAGGCCCGGATATTTAGAAAAAACCATATATATATTTTTATTAAGAACAAAATGTATATTAAATGTTTAAACTTAAATGCATAACCACTAGCTTGGTTTAGTGGTAAGTGGGTATGACTTTGAACTGAAAGGTTGTGGGTTCTAAACTCACTATCGACATTTTAACGATATTTTTATTAAAAAATACATTTTTACACAGGCTTATGTAAAAATTAATTTCTTTAAACCCAACAAGATAACCCTTTTTATCAAGGCCCAAAAGAAATTCTCCTTCAGCCCAAAATATTTTAACCGTTTTCGGAGCCGGGCCTGTCGGGTAATGCCATTGTCAAGGTCGAATAAGATTTTGTCCCGATTTCCAAAGCTTTCTTCTCCTCCACAAAGTAAGTATCAAAAGGTTTTTCTTCATAGTTTGTACTCGGATCACTAATCAATGGAGGACTATATACATTATCGAGACTTCGAGCACAATCAGGATGTACGGTTCCCAAAAGAGCTCTAAACCTCGGTTCCCATTTGGCAAATCACTCAATTTCATTAGCCTTGGACATTTTGAATGAGACCCGATTTCTGCATCCAAATGTACCATTTGTTGAGTGATCATGTTCTGAGACGCTAACGCATAGAATTTAGCCATTTCTGAAAGTTTAGGGTTCAAACAGTCTATTTGCAAAGTTTGGGTTAAAGCTGTCAAAGGATGAAAGTATTGGTATAACGAATGTGGGAAATACTTTAACGAATGAGACAATGGATTATGTAACGAATGGGCTCGCCTTTGGTAATTTGTATGAATCACGAATGGATAATGAATGATACTTTAATGAATGACCAAATGAATGACCAGGCGAATGAAGTATGATCACGAATAGGATTTACATGGTAACGAATGGGACCCTGTTAACAAATAAGTTGTTATAACTGAATCACACGTGGCAAAAACGGTTATTACTGTTCCTACGAATGAACAGTTACAGATAACGAATGTGCATTCATCTTATAACGAATGTGCATTCAAATCCTCAAACCTTCATACACATTCTAGACTCAAGCACAAATACAGACCTCAGTCAAACCAGTATTACTCATCCAATTCACCACCAAAATTCACGATATAATAATCAAAATACTCGTCC
This sequence comes from Bidens hawaiensis, assembly GCF_021521415.1. Taxonomy (NCBI): domain Eukaryota; kingdom Viridiplantae; phylum Streptophyta; class Magnoliopsida; order Asterales; family Asteraceae; genus Bidens; species Bidens hawaiensis. Next base: position 41,546 of record NW_027498579.1, read on the forward strand.
AAACATTCTGAACCTCAACAAACCATTCCGGACATCGATTATCAATCCAAACACCATCAATTTCACCAAAAACCAGTCTATATAGCTTTGTTCCTGCCTAAACTTATAGCTCTTCAATTCACTTAAATTAAATAGAACTAATACAACTAAACTCGTACAAACACTCAGGAATTGATTATGAACAGTTCAAGATTCATTTTCATATCAATTATCAACTAATCAATGAGTATATTGAATGAAAATTGGTCCGTAGAGCTTCGAAATCAAAATCAATACATTTAGCACTCAATTACGTATTCAATTGATGTTATACAACACCTAATTAATCAATTAATCGGACAATGGATCTTATACCACTTAAGAAACCATATCCTTATGATTACGATTACTAATTATATTATTATGATCAAGATCTAGTAACTTGATATGATTAGTTGATTAAGTTTACTTAAATACGATAAAGCTAGAGTGTTAGAGAAGATTTTGGGAAACATAACGAGGTATTTTCAATAATAACGATAACTGCTTAAGTTATCAATACTTTACAAACTATATATAGGCAGTCGACTAGGGAGTTGGGTGTACTGGGAGTACTCGGGGTGTACTCGGAGAGTACTCGAAAATGGTAAATACAAAGAAAATAATTTTTTAAAGATTATATATGTGTCAAATACCATAAGTTTACTAATATTTAAAACAAAATAAGTGAATATCAATATAAATAAGTGAAATGCATTTTTAAATATTAAATTATATTAAAAATTGCTAATTATTAATTGAAAAAATGATTGTATTTCTTTAATATTATACTACGAATAATGTTTTATTTATTTAAGTCAAAATTGGCCAAAGTTGAACCGACTATATATGATTCTGGCTAAGGTTTACCAACTTTGATGATTCTTAGCAACTAGTAGAGTAAAAGAAACTCGCCTCGACACCATGCTTTGTAGCGAGTACTCGGAGAGTATTCGGCCAGGTAGACCTAGTTTTACCATATTACAGACCATAATGAATGAGTTTCAGTCGACATCATACACTAAGTCTATATATTAAGACAAACGAATGAACCATTTATAGTAAATATTTATCCCTAACATTGCAACGTGACTTAATAGCATTCAAGAGCACTTTCAATGCGTACTTTAACGTAATTTTCTTCTATATTAATGGGATTTCTCGTTGAGTCATTTTATCACATACCTAGCATCAAATATTTAGTTCCTATAACAACTTAGATGTTCACTTAACTAACACATATTATCTTACTCTTCTAATAAAAATAATAAGGTTACGTGTCTAGTCTACATTCAATTTTAGCTTAATTTTCCCTCATAGTCTTCTATTCTCTAATTTCATTCATCCTAGTTATCCATTGTTCATGGGTCAGAACCATTTTTACAAAATAGTCAATTATCCCACCAAAAGTGTGTCATTAAATATGACACACGGGAAGCGTGTCATATTCAATTTATGACAGGGGCTTCAATGACACACATTTGCGTGTCATAAGAGCCCTTTAATGACACACAATCCGTGTCATTGAAGGCCTTTTTTCTAGTAGTGAATCTTCTAATCTCTCATCTCATTCATCCTAGTCATCCATAAGTTATTGGTGATAGAGATTTGGAAATTGGGTTAGTTTGTTTCTACGATGTCTAGTTTTTCCCATTGAGACTATATGTTGCATTAACCATGGTAACTAGCAGACGTGATCTAAAATTGTTAATATTGGATGATAATGAGAATACTTGTGATAAAACATCAAATGTTGTATATAAAGGGATCTTCTTAAGTTTATAATTTGTACTATATATTTCATTTTTTTACCTTTAATTTTTTTGCCTTTATTTCAAATAACAGACCTTGTTTATTTTTATCATTTGGCAAATCCTGTATAATACGCGAGTTTTAAACTAGTTTCATTACACTCATCGTGGTTCCATCATTCTTAATTAACATCATTTTACCTTAACTGATTCGTTATATGATGCACACTTGACTGCCTCTAACCCTATTTATTACGAAGTGTTCGTTCATTTGATGGGTCAAAAAAGACGTACGCTATGATGCTAGATTAATTTGATGGATAATTTGTTTATTAGTTGTTTGAGAAAACCAAGACACCATTGTTTCTTTAAAATAATTCAATTACAAGTTTGTAGTTCTCTAGTTGTAATTTTACGCAAACATTAATCAACGATCACCTAAAATTAAATTCATTTAAAGCAATATTATATAAGGTTGAGATTCGATACAAATAAAATAATATATTAAACATACACATAACTACTTCAGTGTATAAATAAAATAACATCATACACTACTTCTGTGTATGTCATGCAAACATTAATCAACGATCACATAAAATTAAATTCAATTTAAGAAATATTATATAGGGGTGGGATCCGTACAAATAAAATAACATACTAAACATACAAATAACTAGAGTAGTTATGTTATAAAAATAATATAGTGTAATAATAATTACTCTAGTTATTTGTATACATCTCACGATGATAAAAGTCATTTGTATTTGATCTAAACTCATATTATATATATATGTATTGCTTAATAAATAATGAACTGGTTAGCACGGCCTCTATAAGAAATAGCATCTCCTACGGCCCATATGAAGACAACTAATACACAAAGGTGTCATAAAAATCTTCTCCTCACCATGTTATTTCTTAAAATTACATTGGGAAATCTATGAACCAAATCAATGAACTTTCTTATAAATTCACGCCAATTCGTTAACTTCTTTTCCACCTCTTTTCCTTAAAGTACCATGGGCATACCTCAAGAACAAATGCAAGAGGTTGGCTTCTTTGGCATCTACAAAGAATCATTCAAAACCATTTTTCATGGATGAAGATCTTCACCCAGATCACCCTCACCTTCATCCTACCTTTATCCTATATATTCGTCGCTCATTTCATGATCGCAGATATACTCGATTGGAACATCATCCGGAATGAAGATAGAATACAAAAGAGTAATGTAGAATCCAAGCATCTCTATCGTAAATTGTCTTTTACATGGATCGGATATTGGATAATCAAGTTCATCTACTTATCCTTCCTCCTTTTTTTCTCTTCTCTCGACCGTCGTAGTTATTTACACCATTAGCAGCTTGTATTCTGGCAACGAGGTTGTCTACACCATTGCTCCGTTGTCTAAGTACCATATATCTTTATTACTAAAAAAATTATTTTAGTTTTAAAATAGTTTTGGAAAATAGAAGCACTTAAATCTTATAAGAAGATTAAGTGGAATCGAAGGCTTATACTGATCAAAATTTGCATCGAAGGAACGATAGCAAGTAGACCCGTTTATAGCGATTAAAGAAAAATCGCACGATGTCAAGTGGACAAGAAACCACGACAAGTCAGAATAGCCAACCCAACCACCCAAGGGATAACACGTCGTTATCGTTTCAATGTCCCATATTAAATTCCACAAACTATACAATATGGGCAGTAAAAATTAAAGCAATTTTTAACATTCATGGATTATGGGAGGCCATTGAACTAGAAGAAGGAAAAGTTGTTGACCAAAAAAAGAACAACATGGCAATAGCTTACCTTTATCAAGCACAACCAGAAGACGTGGTACTACAAGTAGCCGAATATACGCAAGCTATATTAATATGGGAAGCAATCAAAGTAAGAATATGGGTGTCGAAAGAGTAAAAAAGGCACGACTCTCAACTCTAAGGGCTGAGTTTGAGTCATTAAAGATGAAAGATGGAGAAACCATCGATGATTTGTCGGGAAAATTAAATGGGCTAGTCTTCAAAGCCGTAACGCTTGGCGCAACAATAGCTGAATCTGACATAGTCAGGAAACTCCTTGACTCCATGCCAGATCGTTTTATTCATATCGTTGCAACAATCGAACAATGCTAGGATGTTGACAACATGAAGTTGGAATTTAAAACCTACACAAAAAACAGAGAGTTAGCGAAAATACATAATCAAAGCTCATAATCATCTAATCGTGATCAGAAAACATATTATTATTTCTTACCGAGTCGGAATTAGAGGGCTGGTCAAGTTAGGGTTTGGATTAATTTAGAATGCAATGAGTCGGTTTGAGTTTCTTTGAGTAAGGAGTGTAAGGAGAGAGAGAGAGGGAAAAATAATGTTGAAAAATATCTCATTCCCTCTTATATACATTTTGAAAGTGGGTTTTAAATGAAATTTGTCGTTTAGTGAGTTAGCTGTCAAACAGTAATCTTATCCAATTTAATTTTTACACATTTAAAAACACCCAAGTCCAAGTTAGTGAATTTGGCAAACCTTGCTCAGAAATTGTCAATGTGGGATTATGCAAAGCATGCCCGGTATATTCCACTTACTCAAAGCTTACTCGGTTATAGGTTTGTAAAAGTAAAGTATAAAATAAATTTAAATTAAATGAAGAAAGACCTATTTGATATACCAGATAACTTGAGAACTGAATCACAAGATGAATAATCAAGTATATAACATCAAGTAGGCAACCTTGCTAGGAATCAGTTAAGATGCCCAAATAAATATTTTAACCATACTTCTAACATTACTCGAATAACATACAGTTAATCACATACCTTACCCGAATAAATTCACGATACCCAAATAGGCTAAGTAAAACCTTGCTGGGTGGTCTGAGCATGCTCGAATTCCATACTTAGCAGTTTCTTAAGAGGTTGAGAAGTTTCCAATCTTCATTTAGCATTTTTCTCATCCCAACAATCGTAATATTCTTGACATTCAATCAAAATCTTGTTTTCAAAAAGGACGTCCTTCTCGGTTTCCGATAAGTTAACGAGCCAAATTGGGTCAATAACTCGTATAAAGCTGGTCTCCAGCCCTTTCCCAAGCACAATGACCGCCTCGCCGATCCTATTATCATAGTAACATTGATTGAACGATAGGTGAAGACTCTGTGGAAAAGTCTTCACCGGTACATGTTTCGTCGTCTTCGACGGTTTAACTTTAAGTACAAGTTTCCTTCAACCCGTACGAGGATCAATTTCATCAATGTACTTACGGGTTGGAAATTGTGGCTTAAAGATCATAAATCCACAGTTTACCTCATATAGAAGATGTTGGTGAAACCATTATGCTAATCTATCTCCACCGCAATTTAAGAACGGCCGGTTGGTGAGTGTACGAACATCCCACCTCAGCAGTAAGAGAACGGAAGTAATGTATTGGAAATATTTAACACCATTCTCCCACTTGATAATACAAACTTTCAACTCCGAATCGTACAACCAATAAACAATATCACCTTTCACTGTCGGCACGGCTTTGAAAATAGTCTTACGATTCGCTTTAGCCCGTGCCGCAGCGTCCAATTGTGGTTCTCGATCGACGTACCGGTAAGCTTCAATAATCTTACCGGCACGTTTGTTGCGAGGCTCAAACCAGCCCAAAATATCAGCCTCAGACGGATCAGAGTCCCGTTCACACATCTTTTCTTTGTTCTTCGTCGTCTTTTCCAGATGGTCTTCAGCAGCTTTAACGTAGTCTTCAGTAAAAGTGGGAACACCCAGATCAACATTTGAACGGTTGTATAGATTAGGGTATACCTTTGCTATCACATCCTCCATTTCTATCTCTTTATCCTCATAGATAAACGACGTATTCCCATGTGGAATACTCGCATCTAGCAGCACTTCCTCGTCATTCACCACCTCAACGTCCACTTCAGCCTCCAACTCGTCTAGTTCTTCATCGTTAAGCCCTAATAAGAATGAAATATGTTCGCGAGTTAGGGCTTGATCGACAAACTATCCTTCTTCAATTTCGACCGCGTTGGTAGTGCTCATCACTACCTCCCTTTTCGAAGTCCATAAATAGGAAGGTGTTAGCTATGATCAAATCGATAGGTTTAACATTTATCGAGTCCTTGTAGACGAATATCTGTCGATCATTGCCTTCACCTCCACCACCACAAGTACCAGCTCCCGAGGATGAGCCATGAGCTTGTTTCGGATCACTTCCTCCAATACTCGGAGCATTAGGATCATCATCACCATTCTTCTGAGAATCATCTATGCCTGTTAACCGAAGGATGAGATCTTCCAGATCCTTAATCTTCGCCCTCTGATCCATTACAATCTCACAGAGCTCTTTTGTTTCCTTTTGACAGTAGGAAAATACCCCAACAGACGACATTGGTTCAACATCGTTTGCTCTTGAGCTTGACGATCAACCACCATTTGATTCACGTATAAGTGAATCAAACTCAAGAACCAGTCCATCTGATGGGTGGGGGTCAATGTATGAAATGTTGGAGGTACGGGCTGCACAAGACCTTGAGGACGGCCTATTCTCATTAATGAGACGTCCAAAGGTTGTGTGGGCATCACAGTCGGTGTTGAAGGAACCACCGATGTAGAAGCAGCAACCCTTGGCATAAAAGATAAAATTGATTGTGGAATCAAGCCAAGCCTTGGGTCGGAACTGAACGTGGTCGTCAAAGTGAGTTCCGGGGTGCTAGTAGTAAGTGTCACCGCCGGACATTGAGAAACGAACAACCTCGACACAAATGGACTAATTCCCACACCTGATCCATGTTTAATATGATGTTTGGGCGGTTGATCTGCCTCTAATACATTGCTCTTATGCTTTCGTTGAGCAGCCTGTGAGCTTGCTGCCTCAATGTCAGCATGTCGTTGATCACCTCCATTGCCGCCATCACCACCATCTCCACCATCATCTCCGCCATTGTTCCCACCTAGTCCCTCTTCTCGTTCAGTATCCGAGTCGTCGTGGATCCAACGATCATTAGAAGGACATTAGTACACCGAATTCGACAAGTGGCCAATCAAACGTTTGGTCCTTGCGATATCATGCGGTTTATTTCTCTTGTATGACTTCATCCTCTTCATCGTGTCCACATTCATAAGCTGTAGCTTCAACACATCATCATTCAACTTCCTATAAATTTCCAAATGATGAATTAAATCCTGAATGATCAGCTGGATTACCGTGGATACATCAGGAATTTACTGCGTCGATTCTTAACCAAGCTGTTTTCCTTTAGGTGATAGAAGATAAGCACAGAGAAGTTGAACGGCTTGTTCAAAATCAGTGCTACGAATGCTGATTGTTGCATGATCCGGCAATCGTCGTATCTACCCTTGTGTCCCAGAGGCATTGTATAAGAACATGTAGAAGATACTTGTACGGGGCGGGGCGTACAAGTAGCCCTATTGAATTGGGAACGTTCAGGTTCACCTGAATAGAATAATCTTTGAAATAACCCACGTATCAACGACCTATCAAATTCACATGGGTTATCCATGTTATCCACAAACCTTTCTTTGCATGAAGAACAACCATTCTAGACATGGTAAACCCTGCTCGGATTGTAACTAAAGAAGACTTCAAGAAGATAACCATGCCCGGAAGTAAAAATACCTTGCTAGGCTAAGTAAAACCTTGCTGGGAGATCTAAGCATGTTCGAATTCCATACTTAGTAGTTTCTTGAGAGGTTGAGAAACCAATCTTCATTTAGCACTTTTCTCATCCCAACAATCATAATCTTCTTAACGTTCAATCATAATCTTTTTTTCAAAAAGGACGTCATTCTCGGTTTCTGATAAGTTAACGAGCCACATTGGGTCGATAACTCGTATAAAGCTGGTCTCCAGCCCTTTCCCCAGCACAATGACCGCCTCGCCGGTCCGATTATCGTAGTGCCATCGTTTGAACGATAGGTGAAGACTCTGTGGAAAAGTCTTCACCGGTACATGTTTCATCGTCTTCGACGGTTTAACTTTCAGTACAAATTTGTCAGATAGCAAACCTTACCCGAAAATTATTCACAATACCCAAAGTATATCCGAAAAACTTTCAAGAAATACAAAGTGTCCTTGGAGTGGATTCCTATCACAAAGTGTACTCGGAAAGTCAATTTTGAAATTACCAAGTATATTGAGGGAACCTGGGAATGAAAGTGTGCCCAAAATATATAAATTGTGCCCTAGAGACAAGGTCTGCCCGAAAACACTTGTAATTTCAAAGAAACATATACAGCACATAAGATGCAAAGCTTGCTCGAATTGAGAGATCAAGCTTAGATCACATACAGATGTTCAGACCTCAAACATGCTCGGTAAGTTAGAATTTTGTCGAAGAACAGGTTCATATTGAAATTTCTTTCTTTCTTCTTCAATTTTAAAACTTGAAATTGCTTAAAGTAATGAGCTTTATGACTAATTTCACTTTGAATATATTTGATTGTGTTTTTCAGATATGGCGGACGAAAATGTTCCTACATATTTCTTTGAGCAAAAGCACAACATGTGCGCTCTTTTACAAGTCACGCCTAAGAACGAAGATGTTGCCACAATTATACAGTGGTAGCAAAGATCAAACATCCGGTTTGCACTAACAGAAAATCTAGTAATCTACCGGAATCATTCGTTGGATAAAACATTGATTGATGATGTAAATGGCAGACTAATAGAAGCCACTGTTGCTAATCATGAAATACGAGTGGATGAGGCTGTGATTCGGAGATGTCTACCACTGAATGATGATAACCCTAACCCAATCCATCTTACAACTGCTCATCTATACAAGATTTTTGTCAAGTGTATGGGTTATCAAGGATACACAAAAGATGGGCAATTCCAGAAGGGGATGTTCCCAACTATTTACAGATTCTTGATACACCACATAATACGGGGTTTTTGCACCGAGGAAAGGGTCTTGGACCCTCATGAGTAGGGATTTGGCAAATGCTACTGTTGCAGTACTGTTTAACTATCCATTCAACTTTTCAAGAAAGATATTTGATGGATTAGTTCAGAATTAGGAAAAACCCATCAAGCAGAAATTTTTTGGCTTATCCGAGATTTCTTCAAATAATTTTCAATCGAGAGTTGGAGACCTTACCAACTACAGGAATCACTCATATTCTATAAAATCCAGACACATTTAAAAGAATAGAGAATCTGGCTAGTACAAGCATATTAGATCCAGAGGAAGTTTATGAGGATCTGCCTCGGTTATTGTTTGATGATATACTGATACCTTCATTGAATATGTTATTGTCTGAAGATGAAGAGGATGTTGATGGAGGAAATGATGAGGATGCTGGAAGTGATGACAGTTCGGATGATGGTAATGATGATGATGGAGATGGAAATGAAGGAGGGGCTGGAGGGGCCATAGTTGATGATGTACTTATTCAGGGAGAAAACCAACCAATCCCAACACCACCATCTACCCTTTAGACTCACCACCTCACTCATCATCTCACTCACCACCACATTCACCACCACCCACACTGAACCAAACCCCACCACATTCGTCTCCAATTATAAATGACCAAATAACTCACTCACCACCTACTCACATGCCTATCCAACCCCAACCCCAACCTGATATCCAGTTTCCAACCCATCCTCAAACTCAAACCCAAACCCAAACCCAAACCCAACCTGAAGCCCAATTCCAACTTCAAATCACACCGCAATCCTCACCACAAAACCAAACGTCAATCCATATACCTGAACCTTTCCACACTTCAACATCCAACAACCCTTCCTCATATGCATTTCTATTAAAAAGAAACTTTGACCTTCTTTGCCAAAACATTCATCTAGAAGGTGAAAATTCTGAGTTAAAGAAGGAAAATACTGAACTTAAGGCTCAGTTGGCTGCTGCAAATGATAAAATTCGAACCCTAGAGCAGGAGGTTGAGAAGACCTCAGCTGCCCCAAAACAGGGGGAGAATATAGATGTGCAAACTGATGTTGTTGGTACTGCTGGTAGTGCAGATGTTGAAATAATGGATGTAGGAGTAAGGAAAACCGGTGTGGATGGTCTGACTTGTTTGTTAAATGCATATGAAGATGATGAGGATAGTGAAGAGAGGAGAATAGGAGATGATGATTATGAGGTCGATTTATCTGAAAGAGAAGAACAGAACTATGATGTGAATGATGAGATAATGAATGTTGTATTGAGAGATGATGAGGAGGAGGAGGAAAGAGAAGAGAAAGAAACTGAGTTCAGAGAGGAAATGTTGAATGTGGATGAAAATGTGGTTATTAATGAAAATACTGAAGTGAAAACTAATGATAATGCTGCTGATGAACAAACTGATGAGATAAATGATAATATTGCTGCTACTGAGGAGCCTACTCCTGCTAAAACTGAACAACCTGAGATCTCCAAGAGGGCAGAGCATGATGAGGAGATGAATGAGCTGGATAGGGATATTGATGACTTCCCACCAGAAACTGTTAAGAAGAAAATGGAAAAAAAGAAAAGAGATGGCCAGAAATACAAAGAGTATTTGAGAACACATGGTTACTCTGAGAAAGATTTGTCATATTTCAAACATGAACAGTTGAGAGAAGCTTATAATAACACCAGAGAGGAAGTGAAAGAAAAATTTGTTAGAGAAAATGAGCTTGCAAAGAAACTTGATGCTCTGAAAAAGAAGTTTGCAGGAAAATGTGGATACTTAATTGAGAAGGGGATGGCACAAGAAGCAGAAGCAGTGAATAGTTTAACCAAGGCTGCTTTTGAGTCACTCTACAACAAATTTCAAAAGAGAGATCAATTGAAAAGAGTGATGCCTGAGTCCTCTACTGTACAAGAAATGGGAGATCAAGAGAAACCCCCTGCAAAGAAAAGAAAACTCATGACACTCAGGGAGAGACAAAAGGCCCAGGTTGAGAAAGATAAATCAAAAGAGGCTACTGCTGATGAAACCCCAATCCTAGTGGAAGTAAAACCTGAACCAGTTGGTGAACCTATCATTCCATGGGAAAACGAAGAAATGATCAAAATATTAAGAGATATAATGTTGAACCAAAGAGGTATGGATGAGGATACTTTTAATGCCTTGAGTAAAGATGATTTGAAAGAACTATTTTATATATAAAAGGCTGAGTGGGAAAAGGTTCTGATGGAAAGTAATAATCCCAAAAGTTTTATAGATGGGAGATTTGTACCTGCAGGCTTGTCAAGGAATACTGGTGTAGTGAAAATGATGTTGAGTCTGTGTAAAGAGGCAGGAGAAAACTTTGCAGACCTCATCAACCTCCCTGCTGAATTGATAGAATCAATGTACATCAAAACTTTCAAGTTGAGACCGAGCAAACCAATGAAATCTATCCCATTTAGTCCTCCCATTTCAAGGCAACACATAGCAGCAGGTAGAGGTAAATCAAGTAGAGCTGGATCCCAAAGAACAGCAAGACCACAATCCAATGTGGATCTACCAAGAACTCTCTACTTTGATTCAGTCTCTGAGTCTCTAAAGGTGATCATGGATAGCAGACAACTGCGAGACATAATTATAAGAGGTGATTTTGCTAAATACACTCAAGAACAATTGGTGAAAATAGCCACACTCAATCTATATGATTATCATGAAACAAACAAGTTGGCTGGGAGACAGTAGAATGAACTCTCTAAGTACCTTAAGGATGTAGCTGACAAGGGATTCCCATTCTTGAAAGAAAAGAAAAGCTATAGGATGATCAAACATGATAGAACAAGAAGGGCTACTAGATTGAAGAAGATAGCCAGTGCAGAATTGAACTACCAGTTTTCAGTGAGAAATAGAAATCCATTGTCAAACATGAATACCTGCATAAGTACTGAAAGGAGAATGACACACCCTAATTACACAGTTCAGAAGAATGGCATCATAGCTGAAATTGAGTACAAAGAAAATGATGGCCACTATGTGCTTAGAAATTCTGATGGGCTTATTTTGGGGATAATTAGAAGACATCAAGACCTGACCTATTTGCACAAAGAAGATCTAAGAGTTATAAGGGATTTGAACATTCCTGAAAGTCACATTCAATACCAAATCCTTTATATCTTTAAGCAAAGGGTAGGAACTGTGATTGTGAATCGAAGACAAGCAGCCTACAATGCTTCAAGAAGATGAAAACTTTCTTTTGAATAGGCTTTGATATGTAACGTCTTCAGACAGAATTCTGATTATGTAATTGTTTATGTTTATGAGTATGTAAAAATTTGTTTTTGATTTAATGTGTATTTAACTATGTGTATGTAACTGTAGAAGTGTTTTGGGACAGTTGAGGTGTTCCAATCTAGGGGGAGATTGTTGAGTCAAGATTTGACCTAAAAATGATCGCTAGGGAGATTGGAATCTTCTCAACCTCCTCAGAAATAGCTAAGTATGGAACCGTGTACACCTGAGACATCCGAGCAAGGTTTTATTTAACTGGGCATGATATTTTGCCTACCGAGCAAGGTAATCTTCAAGAAGTCTTCTTTAGTGCATACCTGAGCAAGGTTCACTAGTTAGTGACTACCAGAGCAAGGTTCACCAGTTAGTGTATACCTGGGCAGGGTTGACTATATCTAGCCATTTTGTTCTTCATAGCCGAGTAAGGTTTACCCCGGGTAAGCTCTTGGCTAACCAAGCTCATGAAACCAAGTGATTGGAAGATCGGGCAAGGTATTAATTCATAACAGTGGTCCATATAAGCTTGATGTGAGTAATAATATATTCCAAGCAACATCGGGCAGGGTTTAACTCTAGCAGAGTATAGTGCTACCGGGCACACTTTGTTAATAAGCTATTTCATAGCAAGGAGTTAAGGGACCATGGAAGAACAAGGTTGCTTGTAAGATCTTTTCGAGCAAAGTCTGATAAGGTCAAGACAATTGAAGTCTAAAAGTTAAAAGTCTTCCCGGAAACTGTTCCCGAACACACTTCAAGGTTACCAAGTCTACCAAGGAAGACAGAGCATAAAGTCTACTTAGAGAAGATTACTTCTACAAAGCCTACCCGGAAGACTTATTTTAGACTTAGCATTGTTTTGAATATGTAAGTTGAATATGTACTTTATATTTAGGGTTTCTAGATGGAATGATAGTTGTCTTGAGGTGTTAGGCCTAAAAAAAGAATATTTTAGGGCACGCCTTAGGGACAGCAGACATATATAGACATAAGAGAGAATATTTGTTGTGACGGCTGTCTAAGAATAGTACGGACATAACTTTTCATAAGAAACCCTAAAATCGATTATCGTTTGTATGATTTATATTATATGAATGGAAATCTTTTGAGTGATTCTTGTGTGTTAGTTACATGTTATTAATCTTTTAGCAACTACCATGTTTGTTATTGATTCCGCCTTTAACAAACGGTTTTTTTCTTTCCTAAAATAGTAACTGTCATTAACTCGCTTATGGAAACATTTAATGAGTGAGTTATGACTTGATTGTGATTGTGAGTGAATATTCAGGACCGACACTGTTAATATTTTTGTTATGTATCATTGATAATTGTTGAATGTTTATGTGTTTATTTATCGCATACTAAGTGGTCCACAATTTTAATCACATTATGTCGTAGTGGCCGACGTCTGATCGCATGACAATGGTTTCACTGACAACTCAATTACTCACTCATGGTAACCAACGCCCGATTCACATGGAAACGATTTAGCCCACACATTATTAAATGTTTGAAATATTTACATTCTATGGTTTAATTGTTTATACTCACGAATAATAGTTTTGCGATTTTCATTTATATATTATTATTAGTGTCAAATCTGGTGATTTTCTCACTCATCCACATGTTGACAAAAATATCTCTTTTGTACGCATTTGCAGGATTATTATGTTGGATTGTCTATCAAGATGAAAATCACTTAGAGATGACTTTTAGGATATAAAACTTATTCAATAATTATATGATCTTGTTTTGTAACTTCTTTATAATTGATGTACTTAAATATAAACTGTTTATTTTAAATAATTAATTAGATATTGTAACTTTACAATTGCATGATAATACCTTGTGAGCTGTGAACAATCAATTTGTGCCCCAGAATTTCTGCCTTTGGTTGCGGTGTGATAAGATTCCACTTTCTATTAAAAGCTTTAGGTATGATCAACTCTGATGAAGTCTGATTGATGATATATGTTCACATGTGCTAACTGATTGTTTGTTTAAAAGTTCTTGAGTGATTTATTTATGATTTTGTGTGATTATGGGATATTTTTGATGTGATCAAAATATGCTTAATTGAATATTTGTAGCTTTGGTATCTATGATGCTTAAGTATGGATTTTTGATTATGATTCATGATGATCTGATGATTATGATTGAAACTAATTTGAGTTTTCTTATTTGCATACTTGTCTGAACGTTGATCATGATTATGCATTGTGTGCTTAAAACAAGTTGGTTTATGCATGTATTATCTTGATAAGAATTTCATGAGTGCCTACTTGTATTTATGCATTAGTGTGATTTATGATTATGTTTAAATATGTAAACAGTTTGTCTTTGTCAAAATTACTTTTGTGCTGACAATTATGTGATTGAATGATTTATCAATGACGTTTTTAAAAGTGAAATGTTTTTGATAAAAGAGCAAAATTTTGGTGTTGAGACATGATAAGATTATTAAGTTCAAGCTGTAAATAAGCTTAAAATGTTTTAAATGTAAATTGATACAACCTTATGGGAAATGATAGAAAATTGGTTAATTAAACTAGTCTTATGAATTTAATAGGTTAAAAAGACTATTAATGATGTCGTTGATAAGTATGGTAGCTTTTCATGATGTGTAAAAACTGAGGTGATACAAACTAAATGAAAATGATGAGCTTAGTGTGGAGATACATTGTTGAAAATATACATGTTTCAAGATAAATCTCTCCAAATAATAGGATGTGTAAAAACTGAGGCGATACAAACTAATGAAAATGATGAGCTTAATGTGGAGATACATTGTTGAAAATATGCATGTTTTAAGATAAATCTCTCCAAATGATAGGCAGAAAGGGAACTACCCAGTCATAAAAGCCTGCTGGTATTTGGGAACTCAAAATGATTAATTTTATATATGACAAAGAACAAAAATTGTGCAAAAAGATTATACGTCAACCAAAAGTTAAGTAATTTACAAACATGAGGGTTTAATCTAGAACTACAAAGGTGGGACATCATTGTAAGTCGTAAACACCTTGAATGGAAGGCATGTAAGTCCGAACTGCGTGGCATGTAAGTGCCACATTCAACCTCAAAGTTTGAAATGTTTTGTAAAGATAAATTTGTTAATGAGAATTATTCATGTTCAGACATTTTGAACAAATATCAAGGGGTTGAAGTCAATTTGGAGTGATCTGGACAAAGCCAAGTAAGCTTTGACAAGAGATATGAGACATCATAGTGAAATAAGTGTTATCCATTTATGTATTATGCAACTAAATTAACCTTATGCATATCACCAATGTAATAAAATTCATGTTAAGCATATCACTTGCTATTAACTTACATGATGTTTCATAATAATCCTGGGAATGAACTATTGAAAAATGACTTAATCAATATGATCCCATGTTGAGGTATTTTCATAAAAGAAAAAGGATTTGAAATGACTAACTGAAATTTGATCTCAAAATGAACCTTTTGTTCTTAAACATTTGAATCAAAAATAAAACTTGTTTAAAAGTAAAGTTTAAGTCAAAAAATTTGAAATTAATAGCAAATCTGTTGTGAAATGAAATATTTATTGATGGTTTGTCTATTCTGATTATGTGGTGTGATTAGTAGGTATCTTAAATATTGTGTAATTGTTGCATGAATATGTGCTTCCGAGTAAACTTGGATGTTTATTTGGCAATTTGGCTTATTCGAGCATACTTGATAAACTCTTGATGTTATTATGTTTTGATTATGTTTGATCACTTTTTCTTGAAATATAAGTGTTTTCGATCAATCTTTGTTTCTCGAGTACACTTTATGCTTAGAGCACACTTGTATGTTAAGCTTTGACATTATAAGTGTCCTCAAGCATAAAGTTCTTTCGAGCAAACTTTGTTTCTTGAGTACACTTAATGCTTTGAAGTATTTTCGAGTAAAAAATGATCTTTGAGCATACTTGATAGTATATCCTTAGACAAAGTTAACTCTATGCTTTATTAAGTTCTTTCGAATAAACTTCAGAATGCTTGATTATTCGAGTAAGGTTTGACATTTAGGAATATTTCTAAGTTATTTTATTGAGAACTTTATTGATCTCGAGCAAAGTAGTTTATTTCAACTAGTATACTTGATAATGTGGCTGATGTTTAACTTCTCGAGCAATCTTAGTGTATATCTAACAACATTAAAATCAAGCAAAACTTTATATTCAAGCAAGATTTGGTGAAATACTTTCTCGAGCAAGGTTTGTGTTTGAAAATTTGAAAAATGGGGTTTTTGGCAGTATTTTGAGGCAAAATGTGACATTGGTGACAAAACGAGGTATACCTTATTCACTACGTAGCGAGTAAATGATAAATCGATTAGTTCGTATCGATTAATTGAGTAATCGACCGACACTTATTAAGACCCATATATTTAATGAGGGGTCATATATGAATGATATATATATATTATTAAGAACCCGTTACGCATAAAACCTTTTAAACGAAAAAGGTTTCGTTTAACTATACGCTAAGAACTTAAACGCAAACGTTAACATAGAAACGAACATTTTAGCATCCTTCAAGCCGAAAAAGATTTATAGAACACTAATATGACATTTTTTAAGCAAACCATGAAAATATTTTGGGTTTTTACATCCATTTAATATGTTTTTATTGTTTTGAAAACTTAAGCCGAAAAACGTCCGCTTTCGCGTTGTTTGTCGCACCACAATTATATTTCGCATAAAAAACTGAACACGAACTAAACGTGGAACCGAGATTGAACTAAGGGAATGTAAAATGAGGTGTTAAATGGAAAGAGGGGCCTAGAAGCCTCTCCCTTTTCGTGGCCGCTAACCATGGGAAATAACCCCTAGATATTTTTGTTTACATATTGTTAATTCCTTGATATATTTTACATATTAACCCAAAATAAAACGTTAGTACCCGTGTTCTTCAGTTTTCCAGCAAAAACTTCAAAGGCTAGGCCAAATTGTATGTGTTTAAACTTGTTTTTACCATGTTATAATCCTATAAACATGTCTTGATTAGTGATAACCATGTTCAACCATCCAAAACATATTAAAATGACATAAAATCATGTTTTGAACTTAAACATGATTACAAATTAGAAACCTATATATTTTTGACCAAAAACACGGAAAAGAACGTTGATATAATGCTTTTACGGTTTAAAAGTTTGGTTTGAAACCCTAACCGAAACCTTTATTAAAAAGGCTTGATGATGGATGATTTATGCTTGGTTTTGTGTTATATGATACGTAGATACACTGACTATGTGACTAAGGACCCGAAAACTCGAACATAAAGCTTAACTGATCGAAAAACCGACAAGGTATTACCTGTTTAATCGTTTAGGGGCTGTTTGTGCTTCAATTGTGACGTGCTTTTTGGATAGTTTGTGAAACTTTACAGGAACATTAAGATTCATATAAGTGAGTACCTGTTCAAATTTGGAAATTTTTTGATAAACAGAGAATATGTGGTGAATTTATTACCATTTATTAGCGTTTAGTTATGAATGATAGTTAAACTTGCTTAAAAAATTTGGTTTGGAACTCAGAAAATGTGATGGTAAGATCATCAGTAAAATTTGGGATCATTTAGAGATGTTTAAGTATAGTTTCTGCATTTGCGTTTTAATCGGGTTTTAAGAGCCAAAAAATGCGCAAAATGGTATTTTGGACAAAGAATTAGGTTCTTCAAATTTTACAGGGGTTATGTTATGGTATTGTGACCACTTAGAAAAATTATCGGATTTTTCGAGAATCATTTGGTATAGACGGGTTATTTATTGGTTAATTATAACACATTAAATGAATTTTTATAAATAAATAGCTAAGTATAAAAATATTTGAAAATATTTTTATACAATTCTACAGATTTTAATTTATTTTTACAAAAATTCTCATAATTTATATATAATTACATAAATAGTTAAGATAATTTAAAGATTTAAATTATTTATGTTTTGACAATACCGACAATATCATGTTTAACGAACTGACGGGTATGTCAAAACGTCAAAAGTGGTCAAATATCATTGTTTTGAATGAATTTGATAAAAACGAACTTCTTACGAGATTTACGGACAGTTCAGGTGGATTGTGCACGTTTTGTATGATCAAACCCGCATGAAAACGAAGACGAACCCTACGACCAATCCAGATACTGAACCCCTAGATTTATTTTATAAATCAAATCATTTTATCAACAAGTATGCTTATTTAAGTTTGTGTGATCTTAGGTATTTCAAAACGTGTGAATGATCAACTTGGCCAAGCATGGAAAACGATGAAATGAGCCAAGTCTAGTTTTGAACATTGCATAACGTACACCGTCGCAATCTCAGACTACTGACATGTTCTGGGCATAACAACCATACCCTGACTAGATATACAACACGATTTAGTTTTAATACTGTACTAGTATTAATAGTACTATACCGGTTATAAGATTCAAGCTATAATCAAGACACACTAGTTAATGATACGTATTACTAGTTCGAACTATGAAAAGGTGAGTTTCATGACCCCACTAGTTAAACAGTTTCTCAAACATTTGCAGTGGATAACATGTTTATGTATACCTATTTATTTTGAAACGTTTTATGATGTGATTTATCTATGTACTAACACTTGAAAGTCCCACAAACACAAGTGAGTAACTTCGTGCTGGTGACGTGTGGATAGTACTATGTTTCACAAACCCAACTGACAGGGACGGTGGGGTATGCTGAGACATGTTAACCCAGTTGCACGTTATCATTTAAACTTATTAGATTCTGCTATCTGGTGTTATACATAATACCAGTTTGGGGCAAAGTGGCTACTAAATGCCAATGGGAGTGCATGGGCAGGGGTGGCCATGTGTTTTTAGCTCGTTTCGATTGTACATGTGGCTTAGTATAAAAATATCATATACATGCATACATATATGCTTTGAACTTTACAAACTCGAATACTAGTTTTTATTCGTACTCGTGAAACTTGAAACTCACTAACTAGACGTAGTTGACCCGTTTTAACATGCTTTTTAGGTGAGCCAAAGTTGGAATGATTTGCCTACGTGCTCGGTGTGAAGAGTGAAATTGAATCGCTATAGTTAGATACAAGTATATAATAAAGAATAAGCAGCCGCGAGAACTGGTTATGTGGTTTTCGCCTAGTTTGTAATCTTAGTACCAACCAATGTAATATGATGTAAATTAGTTTGTAAATTTTCTTTATAACAATGTGGTTGATACCAGAGGTGTCTATTACATTCCCGTATTACGCTTCCGCAATTACCTAGTCGGCGTGTGACACTAAACGACAAAAAGCATTTAAAACTCACTTTCAAACACATAAGGGTATAATATAAAAGGGGGACTAAAATTTTCATTCACTTTCCCTCTCTCTATTCTATTATACCCAGCTTACTCACGACCAAAGTTATCGAACCGTTGCTCAGAAAATCACTCTAAAAATTATCATTAATTCTAATTTCGACATGGTATGCTTTGATTAAATGATTTCTGACACTCATTATGTGGGTTTATGATATGCGAATATATATATATATATATATATATATATATATATATATATATATATATATATATATATATATAAATAAAACAAAAGTCGTAACTAAGCTTTAAAAACCAAACAATCTATCCTAGTTCACACAAACGGCAAGTGTACCGGTCGCGTATAGCACAGATGAAGAAAGTCCGGATATCGAACTCGAAGACAAGTGAAAACGTTTATAATTACTAAACTCTAACCAAGACTCACCAAAATATTTAATTGATTTATTTTAGAATTTAATTTAACTACGTAACTTAACTGAATGAAAACTTTTGACAAAACTTTGAAAACTTTGGTTTAAATTCAATATATAAAGGCGTCTACCTAGGAATGAATCATGTTGACAGAAATAACAAGACAACGGATTGAAAATATTCACGACGCCGGTTATAAAAGATGACACAACTAAAACTTGTTTAAGAAAGTCAAATTACCTCTCAGTCTCTCTAACAATCTCTAACTTATCTTAGTTGATTTTAAAGAATAAACCGGAAAAACAATTATTAACGTGTTCAAATGTCGACTCTCCTCTCGGTCTCATCGACACACTATCCTAATGGAGACAAATACTATGTCACCAAGGATAGAGGAACAATTTAACTTAACCCAAATTAAACCAACTAATTGCACATAAACACTCAAACTCGACAAGACAAAAACCCGCTCTCGCGCGGTCTTAATTCTAACAAGTAAAAGACAATATTACTTCTTATCACCTCTCGGTCTCAAAGAAGGTGTATTTTAACTGATTTTAGATTATTTATATTACCCACTTATCCATACGGTTGTACACCCCGCAAATAAACTCTAAACACCAAGTCAAGAGTCTAACAAGCAATCAATTAATCAAAACTAATTCAATTAACTAATGCAAGAGGATTATAAGTAATAACACATAAAACACAGCCATCACACACAATCTAATTTATGGTTTAGTTAAACTTTACATCAATAATTCAAGTCTTGAACATTAACAATCCATTAAACAAGTCTAAACTACTCAACAATCATCTATCCTAGGCAGAACAAACAAGTTTAGCTACTCATAGATTTTGGACAGCCATGTATACTTAAGAAAAACATCACAAACATCAACTTAAACATGATCAAATTCATTCAAGATTCAAACACAATCAATCACAATTCAAACTATCAATCACTTGCAAAACAATCCAAAGCAAAAGATTAATTGAACAAAGTTAGGGTTCTTGAACAATAAACAAAGTTTAAAGATGATTACTTAGGGTTTATGGCTGAGTTTATGGATGTTATTGATGCCTAGCAGCTGTGCCAAGATGCCCCTTGATGTTCTTCTTCCTCTCCAGCCGCCACAGCCTCCACAGCCGCCGCCTTTTCACTTTTTTTCTTCCTTTTTCTGCTGTTCCGATCGCAAGGAGTTAGGGTTTAGGGTTTTTATTTTGATTTCGGGTTCTTGGCTGGATAATGGCTGATTTCTCCATTAATTTTCTTCATATAATATTATACAAGGCTTCTAACTTGTGGGCTTGGGTTGGGCCTTGAGTTGTAGCTTCAAAACTTGACCAACAAGGCCTCTAGAATCTTCCAAATTAACTCTTTTTTCACCATCTTTCATAAACCTACAATTAACATTTAAACTTTGTAAATTATTGCACTTAGCCCCCAATACTTTCATAAAATAAACAAATAAGCATAAAAACCATGATAAATTCATAAGGAAAGTAAGTGTGTTTTACTACACATCAAACATCCCCACACTTAAGACTTTTTCGTCCCTGAAAAAGATTTGACGGCAGTTGGATCAGAATCGGAAAATCAAAGTTAAATCAAACATATAGGTTATATTTTAAAGCGCAGAAAAACGCAAAAACCGCGATCATCGATATTTTGTCCACCTAAACCCATGCCTTAATCTTTACCGGGACAAATAAGATCCGACAATAATATTACTTATTGGTTTACACAATTAAGACCCGCTTATTTTCTGCTTTTACAAGACCAGACCGCTCCAACTTGACTTAAACCTCAAAGTTAGCAGATTTAAAACTTTGTTGCTCAATATTTATGAATAGTTAAGACGATCAAGGGTATTGTTTATCCACCTAAGCTTAAGCATCAAAGTCTACCAAGAAGCCATTAGATATGATAAAGGTTCAATTATTTATAGCTAGTGTTCCCCACAACATGACATACCCCCGTTATCAAGCAATACCCCAAATCCATCACCATAGGTGAGTATGCAAAATTTCATCTGTAGGGCTTACATGTAGCGTGTCCCTTGTGGTCCGTTTCTTAATGGTAATGAGACGCGAGCAAGGGGACCCCATATGGTTAACAGCGTGGATGATCAAGTCTGTAGTGTATTTGTACTTTTATACTTTTTATGATCATGTTTATAGACTTATAAGGGTTTGCTCTTTGGCTTTATTTTAAATATTGTAACACCCCGTAACCGCAGCGGAAACGTACACGGGATGCAACAAACACATCTGATATCAAACAGCATTGCTTATAAAGAAAATACCACTACATTAATTTATAACATATTACATTGTTGCGAGTTGCGTTACTGTCTAGGTGTTACACACATATATTACCAATAAGACATTAATATATATTCATTACAAAATACAGAGCAGCAAGCTTCCAACAGGTAGCACAGATAGTTAAGCACATATCAATCATTCCAACCTGGGCATACCTAGAAAGCATGTAAAGAAAACTGGTCAACTACGAATAGTTGGTGAGTTTCACTAATTTAAATAAACCATAGATCAGTATAAAAATCATATGTTAATGATGAAATTATGCTAAGCCCGTTAATGAAAACTCTATTAACCCAAAAACACATTAAATGACCCCTGGGGACACTGTTAACCCAGAACATATCTAATAACCCCTGGGGACACTGTTAACCCAGTACATATCAAATAACCCCTGGGGACACTGTTAACCCAGCGCATATCAAATACCCTCTGGGGACACTGTTAACCCAGAACCATATCCAATAACCTCTGGGGACACTGTTAACCCAGAACCATATCCAGTAACCTCTGGGGACACTGTTAACCCAGAAACATATCCAATACCCTCTGGGAACACTGTTAACCCAGAAATATATCCAATAACCCTCTGGGAACTAAGTTACCCCAGAACAATTCCACCCGATAAACAAATTATCTATTCTATGCATCATACCATATATATATATAAAAATATACAAGTGTTTCCATACGATCGGTATGTACTTAGATAATTTAACACAATCATGCTTTCCGCCCCGGGAAAATATTTAAAACAGTTCATTAAAAGGGGCTCGTGAAAACTCACCTTTTTGTGAGTCTGTGGGTAATACAATGAACAGCTACGTGCCTGGATCTGTAATATAATATCTAGTCGTTACTATATAATTCCCATAAACTAAATCCGTATTAATCGGTACATCTGGGGATATTGTTAACCCAGTACTGTACTCGATCCGGGGACAATGTTAACCCCGTGACACTTCTAAGGACTCAGATTGTGCCATTACTTAGAGTCGGATGGTCAAAATTATCATTTTTATGTTTTCCTTGATTTGCGTGCCTAGCACGGTCATCCGTTTTTAGTTTCAAAAATGAGTTTATTCACACTTAACCCAAAAATGGTGTTTGACTGTTATTTTAGTTAAAGTGATGAAATTAGAGCTCGGTTTGACACCCCGTTTGGCCGCGGGGCCCGTTTCCGTCATTTAGGTGCCGGAAACAGTAAAATCGGGTAAAATTACCCAAATTATCCGAATTATTTTCGGATGATTTATTTTTACTTATTTTACTTAGTTTTATGAAAATGGTTCATTTTTAGGTTTTTAAATACCAGTCAGCTCGCTTATGCGAGATTTGCCGGTTTACACGTTTTAAGCTTTAAATATTTGTTTTTATGTTCATTTTAGCACAAATAATTACCCGTTTAGTCTCGGGTCATGAAATTTTGCACAAAACTTATTTTGACAGTAAGACATTTTATAAAAATTTTCCAGATTTATTTTCTTATATTTACATTTATTTATCTATTTTTAAACCTTTTTAAAATGCTAAATATGTCAAAAATACCAAAAGACTTTATAAAAATCCCAAATTTTTCTGGGATGATCCTTGCCATCCTCATAACTCCCTGGAATTTTTCCAGAACTTAAAACTCATTTTTCAAGCCATTTTCACCCAAAACCGAGGTAGAAAGCCCTAGAACTCGTTTCACCGAAAAGCCTACTTAGACTTTTCCAACTGAGCTCAAATTTTGTGGGTGACTTTTATATGTTATAAAAAGCTTATCTTAAATTTTCCAAAATTTTTCATCAAGTTTAGCTATTTTTCACTATTTTTGGCCAAAACCGAGCATTAAATTCACCAAATATTCATCTTTTATCCAAAAATTACCAAAAATTCACAGATCTCTTATTTTCATGTGTAGATCATCTCTGTGAAATTTCGTGACCCGACTCTAAGCGTGCTACAATCTGTCCAAATTTCATAACCACACGAAAACCGAACTATCTTGTGTTTTCTAGCTTTAGATCGCAAGGATCTCGGTTTCTAGCCTTTGCTAGCCGCTAGATACAACACTTACAAGCACAATAACACTATACCAAGCAAACTATACCAACAATCAAACCATTTCTTTCATAGTGTCGGTTTTTATGTAAAAACAAAGGTTTTAACCGTAAAAATCCGTTCTCGACTCTTTTTATTCATTTCTTGGACCAAGATCCCTTGTATAACATGTATACATCTCTTGATCATGCAAGAGTCGGTTTCATCTCTGACTTTTACCCGTCTTTCACATGGAAAACTCATTTTACACGATTTCAACCGTAAAATTTCGTTCTAAACACTTTTAACTCATCACTTGGATCAAGATCCTTTGTATAACTTGTATACATCCCTTGATCACACGAGAATCGGTTCCATCTTGGGTTTTCACCCATTTTTCACATGAAACTTCCTTTTCTCAAGATTATAGAGTTAGAAACAAGAATCAAGCATAAAAAACATGTTTTATACCTTCAAATCTTTGGTTGGAGATCAAGAAATTGGATGGATGTTTGAAGGTTGAGAGAGTTTGAGAGAATTGGTGTGAAGAAAAAAGAAATGAAATGTATAATGTGGGTGTAGAGGGCCGGCCTAATGGTGGTGTTGGGGGGGGGCCCACATCTCAAACCATGGCCACATATTTGGATTACACAATCCGGATAATGTTGTGGATAGTCTGGTTCAGTTCGTTTCTCGTTTAAACTCGTAATTCGGCTTAAAACGAGCCTAAAATGGTCGTTTTTCGGGTTAAAATAAAATTTACATAAAACTGATTTAAAAACTTTAAAAAAACTCAACCATAACATTAAAACATCATATTGTCGGTATTTGTGCATCTTTTTCGGTTTGATCGATCGTCTCTTGCTTGGTTGATGTTAAAGGTTTCGTTTATCGTACCGACGTACTAATAAATCGAAATCCTTTTTCTGTGCTATAATTTACTTATCCCGAAGCATTAATATCACTAAACATTATATACTTCGTCTATAATGTAATTCCCGATTAGTTCGGGTTTCAATAATCGTTCATTGGTTAATTGTAATTCCAATACGATTCACTATATAATCGAGTATGATTCGTACTATGAATCATATATACTCGTATATACGTACTATAACTCATATAATCAATATTTAAATGACACGTAAATAGTATATACCGGCTAGGGTATACCTGGATTTGCCGGAATCGTTACATTCTCCCCCCGTTATAAAAATTTCGTCCTCGAAATTTTACATGTCAACTACTTCCTTTTGAGGAAATAGGTGGGGGTATTTCTTCCGAAATTCATCCTTTCGTTCCCAAGTAAATTCTGGGCCTCGTTGCGAATTCCATCTAACTTTGACCAACGAGATCTTATTGTGTCTAAGTTTCTTGATTTTACCGTCCACTATTTCGATGGGCTCCTCTACGAAGTTGAGCCTATCACTTATTTGAACACCCTCTAAGGGTAACACCGATGTCTCATCCGCCAGACATCTTTTCAAATTTGACACATGAAACACGTTATGAACTGCACTTAGTTCCTCAGGCAGTTCTAGTCGGTAAGCTACCGGACCGATCTTTGCAGTAATAATGAATGGTCCAATATATCTAGGGGCCAACTTCCCCGCCTTTCCAAATCTGACCACTCCTTTCCAGGGTGATACTTTCAAATATACTTTTTCACCCTTCTCAAATGACAACGGTTTTCGACGGGTATCGGCATAACTCTTCTGCCGGTCCCGCGCGGCTTTTAGGTTGTTCTTAATTTCAAGAATCTTGCTGGTCGTCTCCTGGACCAGATCCGATCTAATGACCTGCGGGTCTCCCACTTCAGACCAGCAAAGTGGTGATCGGCACTTCCGCCCATACAATGCTTCATAAGGTGCTGCCTTTATACTGCTATGGTAACTGTTATTATAGGAAAATTCAACGAGTGGGAGATGTTGATCCCAATTTCCCTTAAAGTCCAGTACGCAGGCACGAAGCAAATCCTCCAAAGTTTGAATGGTCCTCTCAGACTGACCATCGGTCTGAGGGTGGTAAGCTGTGCTTAGGTCAATACGTGTTCCCAACGCTTCTTGGACAGCTTGCCAAAGTTTGGAGCTGAAATGGCTATCCCTATCGGAGATGATCGAGATGGGGATGCCATGACGAGACACTATTTCATTTATATAAATTTGCGCAAGTCTCTCGGTGTTATAATTATTTCTAATTGGAATAAAATGTGCCGATTTGGTTAATCGATCCACGATTACCCAAATTGCATCATGACCTCGGGGCGTCTTGGGGAGATGCGTCACAAAATCCATTGTGATATGTTCCCACTTCCACTCCGGAATTTCCGGTTGTTGTAACATTCCCGAAGGTTTCTGGTGCTCCGCCTTAACCCTCGCACACGTCGTACACTTGCCGACGTATGTGGCTATATCCTTTTTCATACCTGGCCACCAGTAAAATTCTTTCACATCCTGGTACATTTTATCAGATCCCGGATGTATGGAATATTTCGACTTATGCGCTTCGTCCATGATTAATTCACGAAGGTCATGGAGGGTCGGGATCCAAATCCGATTTTTGAAATAGAGAATTTCGTCCACACGCTGTTCGAAATTCTTCTCATTCCCCTAAAGTCCTTCTTTATCCAATTGGTCCTCTTTCAACGCCTCGCGTTGAGCGACTCGAATCAAATCCGAAAGGTTTGACTGGACTATCATCCCCAACGCCCGCACTCGCAATGGTTTAACCCGATCCTTCCTACTCAAGGCATCGGCTACGACGTTAGCCTTGCCGGGGTGATATCGAATGTCACAGTCATAGTCACTCAGCAACTAGACCCATCTTCGTTGCCTCATATTCAGTTCTTTCTGATCGAATATGTGTTGCAAACTTTTATGATCAGTGAATATGGTGCACTTTGTACCGTAGAGATAGTGTCTCCAGATTTTAAGTGCAAAGATGACTGCTCCCAGTTCCAAGTCATGAGTAGTGTAGTTTTTCTCATGAACTTTTAACTGTCGAGACGCATAGGCTATGACCTTTTTATTTTGCATTAACACACATCCTAACCCTTTACGGGATGCGTCACAATATACAACAAATCCATCGTCTCCGTCGGGGAGACTTAAGATTGGCGCTTGACACAACCTTTGCTTTAGCGTTTGAAACGCCGCTTCCTGCTCTTCACCCCATTCATATTTCCGATCCTTTTGAGTCAGGAGGGTTAAAGGTTGGGCGATGCTGGAAAAGTTCTCTATAAATCGACGATAGTATCCAGCTAAGCCTAAGAATTGGCGGATTTCCTTCGGAGATTTAGGCGCTTGCCAATCCTTAATTGCTTCAACTTTACTCGGATCAACGTGTATTCCTTGGTGGTTTATAACGTGACCGAGGAATTGCACCTCTTGTAACCAGAAGTTACACTTGGAGAATTTTGCATACAACTTCTCCTGATCCAAAAGCTCCAAAATTAACCTCAAATGTCGCTCATGTTCTTCTTTACTTTTTGAATATATCAAAATATCGTCAATAAATACAATGACGAATTTGTCGAGGTAGGGTTTACAGACTCGGTTCATGAGATCCATGAACACCGCTGGCGCATTTGTTAGCCCAAAAGGCATAACTAAAAATTCGTTGTGGCCGTAGCGAGTCCGAAACGCGGTTTTCGGGATATCCTCCTCTTGAATTCTAACTTGGTGGTATCCCGATCTAAGATCAATTTTTGAGAAATAGCTCGCACCTTGTAGTTGGTCGAACAAATCATCGATCCGGGGAAGAGGATACCTATTTTTGATGGTTAACTTGTTCAATTCCCTGTAGTCAATGCACATTCGAAGGCTTCCGTCCTTCTTTTTCACAAATAGTACGGGTGCACCCCACGGGGAATAGCTGGGACGAATAAATCCCTTATCCAACAATTCCTGCAACTGGTTGGATAATTCTTGCATCTCGGACGGTGCAAGTTTGTAAGGGGCCTTAGCAACAGGGCCGGCTTGAGGTAATAAGTCGATTCTGAATTCGACTTGTCGGGTTGGCGGTAATCCAGGAAGTTCTTCTGGGAAAACTTGTGGAAATTCGCGTACCACGGGAATATCGTCCACTCGTTTTTCCTCAGAATCAGTGGCCGTCAGGCTCGCTAGATACGCCACACATCCCTGACGCATATATTTTAGCGCCTTGAGGTGAGATATAAATGGCATCATATTGCCCGACTTATCACCCTGCACTAATACTTCTTCGTCATTCGACACCCGGATTTTGACGAGTTTCTTTTCACAATTTATTTCTACCTTGTTGCGTGCTAACCAATCCATTCCCACTATCACATCAAAACTACCCAGTTCTACTGGTAACAAGTCAATCAGGAAGGATTGTTCGTTTAGAATAAAAGGACAATTCCGAACAATTTGATTGACTATCATGGTCTTACCGTTAGCAACTTCTACGGTATAGGGTTCTATGGATTCACTAACCGGCATGTTTGCTAATGACAGGAATTTAACGGAGACGAAACTTCTATCAGCACCCGTATCAAATAATACAGAAGCGTAATGGTCAGAAACAAGGAATGTACCTGTCACTACGCTGGGGTCCTGACGTGCTTCGCTCGCCCCTATCACGAAAGCTCGGCTTCTCGCCGGGTTGGACGACGATGCCTGACCCGCGGGTTGCCGCCCATTTCTTCCTTGATTCAGCTTCGGACAGTTTTTCTTGAAGTGATCTGTGCTACCGCATTCGTAGCAAGCACGGCTGGTGGTCACCAATTGGTTTCCTTGGGGGTTTTGCTGTTGGGTTGGTTGGTTCCTAAATGATTGCGCACGGATAGGTTGCGGTTGACGGTTCAGGTTGTTCAAGTTTGTCCTACAACTGGGTGCGTAGTGCCCAATCCTGCCACACCGGTGGCACACCACCTCTTTGCACACGCCCCCATGGTGGTAACCACATTTCCCACATTTAGGAAACGTTCCCCTCTGCGGTTCTTGCCTTCCGCCCGAACTAGTCATGGCGTAGTTCTGGGCAGTGGGTCTAGCACGTTTACCTTGCTGTTTCTCCCGGATCCTATTGTCATACGTACCTCGCTTTCTTCCAGCCGACTCTCCTGTCGCCTTTAGCGATCCACTCCTTAAGAAATCATACGTGACAATACCAGCCTGTGTCACTGCACCCTCATACGTCTGGTGTCCTCCCGCGTTAACTATACTCCTCACTACTGGAGTAAGTCCCCAAATATAACGTTCCACCCTCTTTGACTCTGGGGTGACCAACCACGGCACTAATCGTGACAGTTCATTAAACCGGTTGGTATATCCCAAGTGGTCCGCCCCCTGCATTTCCAGGTTCCACAACTCATGTTCCAGTTTCTGCAATTCATTCTTTGGGCAGAAATGTTTCAAAACAAGATCCTTAAGCTCTGCCCAGGTCATGCGGTTTGTCGCCGCCTGACCTCGAGTCTGTACTATGGTGTTCCACCATGTCAAAGCATGGTCTGTGAACGTACAGGTGGCGTACTTAACGACACAATCCTCGGGACAGTTGCTGATATTCACCACTGATTCTATTTTCTCTATCCATTTCACTAACCCATTCGGTCCTTCCGACCCGTTAAACTCTAAAGGCTTGCATAACATAAAGTCCTTGATTGAACAACCCCTGGATGGTCCAGTGCGGTTGGTCTCTACGGTAGGTATAGGGCCATTACTGTCTGTAGCGACCACCGTAGGCGGTGCGTCATTACTCGGAATCGTGTTATCAGTAGGTGGAGGATTAGCATTATGTTCCCCGCCATTATTTATGGGCGTTTGATTGCTCGGAGGGGTTGGATTGGTTGAGTTATTAATACTGGCGGCGATGCGCGATACTATATCCGGTATCGCCGCCTCCAACTGTTGAGCAATCAAACGGCTCACATCTACTTCCGATATTTTCGTGGATCGTTTCGGTGCCATTCTACACAATCATCAAAGAAATATATATAATCAATACCATCTCAAAACATAAAACACAATACATATTTCATTCATTAGTAAACATTGATTCATATTACACAAACATCAGTTTACATACTTTCAGTCAACATTACATAACTAGTTTTATTACAAGGGCCCTATGTCGGTATCATCTCGACATAACCCGTAAAGGGGTCAGTGCTTGAATGATACCCAAAAGTATCTATAGTGATATGCCCTACAAGAGACCCACCCTAGGGGCCAGTGGTTGTATCATAACTAACCAAGATTCACTCCGTGTTAGTATCACCACTAACTACTTACACAGAGTATCAAAAAGAAAATGGTCCCTGACTAACCCCATCCAAACATAACTACTAAACACGGTGGTATGCCCACCACATCATCACTACCACCAACGCCACCACTACTGCCACCACCCCCCGGAGCCACGCCTCTAACCGCTGAACCATCATTAGGGAGTACGAGCTCTCCCTGGTCAACCGGTCGATTGCATACTGGCAATCCAGTATGCGGTCACCAAGGTACACTCGTCTCTGTACCCCCACGGTCAGGGCGGCTGAGTGCTCATTTACTTGCTCTGTGAGCACTCGTAGCCAGGCCACCGCCTCCCGTTCCTGTCTGGGAAGGCCCCAGACAGGTAGAGCCATCGGCTCGGGCTGGGATGAGGACTCTCCCCGACGAGTAGCAGGTCGGGGTGGGGGAGAGGTCGGTGGGACACGCGGAATGCTGATCCGCGCCGTAAGGCGGGGACCAAATCCCTGAGGGACAGAGGTGGCCTGCGGTGCGAGGGGAGTAGGGGATCTGACGATCCGGGCCAGGGAGGACTGACTCGAGCTCCTGTGACTCGCCTCGCTAGGCTCGGAGTCGGATGACACGTGTAAGCTCCCGGAGTTTCCGGGGCTAACCTCCTCCGGATCCTCCTCTACAGATAAGCTATGCGGGCTTGACATTTTTTACCTGCACACAA
Organism: Bidens hawaiensis; assembly: GCF_021521415.1. Taxonomy (NCBI): domain Eukaryota; kingdom Viridiplantae; phylum Streptophyta; class Magnoliopsida; order Asterales; family Asteraceae; genus Bidens; species Bidens hawaiensis. The sequence continues at coordinate 72,539 of NW_027498579.1, forward strand.
GTTAACAAGCATATAGTTCTTTTCATAGTGTAATTCATAATCAAATTAATACATACTTATTTATACAACTTTACCACATAATAATATTATCATATATTTACACATATGTTGCCAATTTTACCTATTTAAGTCCCCCGTGACTTCCCCTGAATTCCCTCGTGCAGACGAATCTGTTATTATGTTCCGGACCATAATAACCCACTTTCCATCCAAGTTCATCCCGATCTCGTCACAATATATTATTAGTTGATATTCAGATCCTATAATACTTGAGCTACTGGTATCTTTTAAAGACATCCTAAATCTTTATAACCAATGGCTCTGATACCAAGTTCTGTAACACCCCGTAACCGCAGCGGAAACGTACACGGGATGCAACAGACACATCTGATATCAACAGCATTGCTTATAAAGAAAATACCACTACATTAATTTATAACATATTACATTGTTGCGAGTTGCGTTACTGTCTAGGTGTTACACACATATATTACCAATAAGACATTAATATATATTCATTACAAAATACAGAGCAGCAAGCTTCCAACAGGTAGCACAGATAGTTAAGCACATATCAATGATTCCAACCTGGGCATACCTAGAAAGCATGTAAAGAAAACGGGTCAACTACGAATAGTTGGTGAGTTTCACTAATTTAAATAAACCATAGATCAGTATAAAAATCATATGTTAATGTTGAAATTATGCTAAGCCCGTTAATGAAAACTCTATTAACCCAAAAACACATTAAATGACCCCTGGGGACACTGTTAACCCAGAACATATCCAATAACCCCTGGGGACACTGTTAACCCAGTACATATCAAATAACCCCTGGGGACACTGTTAACCCAGCGCATATCAAATACCATCTGGGGACACTGTTAACCCAGAACCATATCCAATAACCTCTGGGGACACTGTTAACCCAGAACCATATCCAGTAACCTCTGGGGACACTGTTAACCCAGAAACATATCCAATACCCTCTGGGAACACTGTTAACCCAGAAATATATCCAATAACCCTCTGGGAACTAAGTTACCCCAGAACAATTCCACCCGATAAACAAATTATCTATTCTATGCATCATACCATATATATATATAAAAATATACAAGTGTTTCCATACGATCGGTATGTACTTAGATAATTTAACACAATCATGCTTTCCGCCCTGGGAAAATATTTAAAACAGTTCATTAAAAGGGGCTCGTGAAAACTCACCTTTTTGTGAGTCTGTGGGTAATACAATGAACAGCTACGTGCCTGGATCTGTAATATAATATCTAGTCGTTACTATATAATTCCCATAAACTAAATCCGTATTAATCGGTACATCTGGGGACATTGTTAACCCAGTACTGTACTCGATCCGGGGACAATGTTAACCCCGTGACACTTCTAAGGACTCAGATTGTGCCATTACTTAGAGTCGGACGGTCAAAATTATCATTTTTATGTTTTCCTTGATTTGCGTGCCTAGCACGGTCATCCGTTTTTAGTTTCAAAAATGAGTTTATTCACACTTAACCCAAAAATGGTGTTTGACTATTATTTTAGTTAAAGTGATGAAATTAGAGCTCGGTTTGACACCCCGTTTGGCCGCGGGGCCCGTTTCCGTCATTTAGGTGCCGGAAACAGTAAAATCGGGTAAAATTACCCAAATTATCCGAATTATTTTCGGATGATTTATTTTTACTTATTTTACTTAGTTTTATGAAAATGGTTCATTTTTAGGTTTTTATATACCAGTCAGCTCGCTTATGCGAGATTTGCCGGTTTACATGTTTTAAGCTTTAAATATTTGTTTTTATGTTCATTTTAGCACAAATAATTACCCGTTTAGTCTCGGGTCATGAAATTTTGCACAAAACTTATTTTGACAGTAAGACATTTTATAAAAATTTTCCAGATTTATTTTCTTATATTTACATTTATTTATCTATTTTTAAACCTTTTTAAAATGCTAAATATGTCAAAAATACCAAAAGACTTTATAAAAATCCCAAATTTTTCTGGGATGATCCTTGCCATCCTCATAACTCCCTGGAATTTTTCCAGAACTTAAAACTCAATTTTCAAGCCATTTTCACCCAAAACCGAGCTAGAAAGCCCTAGAACTCGTTTCACCGAAAAGCCTACTTAGACTTTTCCAACTTAGCTCAAATTTTGTGGGTGACTTTTATATGTTATAAAAAGCTTATCTTAAATTTTCCAGAATTTTTCATCAAGTTTAGCTATTTTTCACTATTTTTGGCCAAAACCGAGCATTAAATTCACCAAATATTCATCTTTTATCCAAAAATTACCAAAAATTCACAGATCTCTTATTTTCATGTGTAGATCATCTCTGTGAAATTTCGTGACCCGACTCTAAGCGTGCTACAATCTGTCCAAATTTCATAACCACATGAAAACCGAACTATCTTGTGTTTTCTAGCTTTAGATCGCAAGGATCTCGGTTTCTAGCCTTTGCTAGCCGCTAGATACAACACTTACAAGCACAATAACACTATACCAAGCAAACTATACCAACAATCAAACCATTTCTTTCATAGTGTCGGTTTTTATGTAAAAACAAAGGTTTTAACCGTAAAAATCCGTTCTCGACTCTTTTTATTCATTTCTTGGACCAAGATCCCTTGTATAACATGTATACATCTCTTGATCATGCAAGAGTCGGTTTCATCTCGGACTTTTACCCGTCTTTCACATGGAAAACTCATTTTACACGATTTCAACCGTAAAATTTCGTTCTAAACACTTTTAACTCATCACTTGGATCAAGATCCTTTGTATAACTTGTATACATCCCTTGATCACACGAGAATCGGTTCCATCTCGGGTTTTCACCCATTTTTCACATGAAACTTCCTTTTCTCAAGATTATAGAGTTAGAAACAAGAATCAAGCATAAAAAACATGTTTTATACCTTCAAATCTTTGGTTGGAGATCAAGAAATTGGATGGATGTTTGAAGGTTGAGAGAGTTTGAGAGAATTGGTGTGAAGAAAAAAGAAATGAAATGTATAATGTGGGTGTAGAGGGCCGGCCTAATGGTGGTGTTGGGGGGGGGCCACATCTCAAACCATGGCCACATATTTGGATTACACAATCCGGATAATGTTGTGGATAGTCTGGTTCAGTTCGTTTCTCGTTTAAACTCGTAATTCGGCTTAAAACGAGCCTAAAATGGTCGTTTTTCGGGTTAAAATAAAATTTACATAAAACTGATTTAAAAACTTTAAAAAAACTCAACCATAACATTAAAACATCATATTGTCGGTATTTGTGCATCTTTTTCGGTTTGATCGATCGTCTCTTGCTTGGTTGATGTTAAAGGTTTCGTTTATCGTACCGACGTACTAATAAATCGAAATCCTTTTTCTGTGCTATAATTTACTTATCCCGAAGCATTAATACTTCGTAAATATCACTAAACATTATATACTTCGTCTATAATGTAATTCCCGATTCGTTCGGGTTTCAATAATCGTTCATTGGTTAATTGTAATTCCAATACGATTCACTATATAATCGAGTATGATTCGTACTATGAATCATATATACTCGTATATACGTACTATAACTCATATAATCAATATTTAAATGACACGTAAATAGTATATACCGGCTAGGGTATACCTGGATTTGCCGGAATCGTTACAAATATACACAACCCCACTTAGGAATTGTGAATACCCAGATAAATAGATTGCATATAGACCCATGGTCTCCGGACCCAAAGCATCCCATCAATACAGGATTTAAGGTTATAAAACCATACGCCAATGAGGTGTAAAACATTAAACTAGCAGTTTAAGATTTATATCACAGGCTACACGGCATACTCTAACGTTAAACCTACTTATGATAACGTATTCAAATTTTTAAAACTCATGATATTTCCACTTTTTTTTTTCATACCAAAATTTGAGGCTTGAGTATGGCCCGACCTTTCATTGCTTATTTTCCACGGACAAAACGCTTTACCCACAAAAGATTTCCGTTTAACCGTTTTATCAAATTTGCCCTTTCATTTTCAAGGCTGAGCCTACCGACACATCCCAAGTTAAGTGTGTTTTCTTTTATTTATCTCATATTATTAGTAGTTTGAAAAACCGATTTCCAATAAATATCATCATATCCCACTTTTATTTATCTCATATTTTTTTTATCATTCAACGTATGAAAACTAAAAACAAGTGAAAACTTTTTTTTATTTTTTTAATTTTTTTTTTTACAACTAAGTAAAATAAATTCCCATCCCCACACTTAGAACGAAATCATCCTCGATGAGAACAAGGAAAATAAATAAAATAAAAATAAAACGTAAAGCATAAAATTAAAACTTGAAAGAACAGAAATTAAAATAGAGAACGGGTTACTCCCCTGGTTTAGATGCAGATTCTTCATCAGCTGTGTATGATTCGAACGAACGACCGTATAGAATTTCATTGGCGGGCGCAACCTCGGGTGAACCGGTTCCAAAACGCCATCAGAGCTACCGATTTCCAATAAATATCATCATCTCCCATTCAAACTCGTACGAAACAGAAAACAAAAACATAAAAAGTAAACATATTTTTGTGTTTTTGAATTTTTTAATTTTTTTGATTTTTATTAAATATTTATTTTTTTTGTATTTTTATGTTTTTATAAATATAAATAAAAATAAAACAAATAAAAATAGATAATAAGGAGAATCATAATACAAACTCTACAACTCGGGCTGTCTCCCGAGTGATGCATCCATCACGTCTATTTCTCGGTGAATGAGTCAAGGTAGAACACCTCGACTGTCTGATCAGTTATCGCCTCTCCTATGTAGTGCTTCAATCTATGGCCGTTCACCTTAAACTTTCCGCTTCGATCTTGTATCTCAATCGTGCCATACGGGAAAACCTCAGTGACCGTGAACGGTCCCGACCATCGGGATTTCAACTTTCCCGGGAATAACGTCAACCGTGAGTTATACAGTAAAACCTTATCCCCACACTTAAACTGCTTATTACCCTTCAATTTCCTGTCATGCAGTTCCTTCGTATGCTCCTTATACCGAAATGATTGTGCATATGCGTGATCTCGGAGCTCCTCTAATTCGTGTAATTGATGGAAACGATTACCCTCTGCAGCGGGTAAATCAAGATTAACCCTTTGAAGGGCCCATGAAGCGTGGTGTTCCAATTCAACAGGAAGATGACAGGCCTTCCCATAAATCATCTGAAATGGTGTGGAACCAGTCGGAGTCCTGTAGGCTATACGGAAGGCCCACAGAGCGTCATCTAATTTGTCGGACCAATCCCGACGATTTGAACCAACCGTTTTCTCGAGAATACGTTTGATTCCCCGATTACTCACTTCCACTTGCCCACTAGTCTATGGGTGGTAGGCGGTCGCAAGCCGATGGGTGACCCCATAACGCTTCAACGCCTTATCCATCTGCGAGTTGCAAAAGTGAGTACCTCGTTCGCTGATCAAGGCTTTCGGGACTCCAAAATGAGCAAATAGAGTTTTCAGAAAACGGACTACCACTCGGGCATCATTGGTGGGTAGAGCTTTGGCCTCAACCCACTTAGACACGTAATCGACGGCCACGAGTATGTATTTGTTTCCACGCAAAGATGGAAACGGTCCCATGAAATCAATACCCCAAATATCAAAAACCTCACAAACTTGAATGGCATTCTGGGGCATTTCGTTTCGCGAAGAAATGTTACCGACACGCTGGCAACGATTGCAACTCTTAACAAACAGGTGAGCATCCTTAAAGATAGACGGCCAGTAAAAACCAGAATCAAAGACTTTCTTTGCCGTAGAATTCACACCGTGGTGACCTCCAGTCGGTCCCACATGACAATGGCTCAAAATTTGCCATCCTTCCTTGACATCCACACACCTTCTAATAAGCTGATCAGCACCAATGCTGAAAAGATATGGATCGTCCCAAAGGTAAAATTTGATGTCAGCAAAGAATTTCTTCTTTTGCTGGCAAGGCATCTTTGGGAGGTATCCGTCAGCGAGATAGTTCGCGAAATCAGCAAACCATGGAAAACCTTCCTCTTGTGCAGTAACGAACATCAGACTCTCCGTCGAAAAACGATCGTCGATCCTAACTCTCGAATCTCCTGAATCAACTCCCTCTAGTCGTGAAAGATGATCAGCCGCCACATTCTCGGCCCCCTTTTTATCACGGATCTCTATATCTAACTCTTGAAGCAACAGGATCCATCGGATAAGACGAGGCTTAGCATCCTGCTTGCTGAAAAGATATCTAATAGCGGCATGATCCGTATAAACAATCGTTTTGGACAAAACCAGATAGGACCTAAATTTGTCGAAAGCGAACACCACAGCAAAAAGCTCTTTTTCGGTGGTGGTATAACTTTCCTGTGCGCCATTTAAGGTCCGGCTCGCATAAAAGATCGGATGGAAATGTTTATCCTTCTGTTGTCCAAGAACCGCTCCGACTGCGAAGTCGCTCGCGTCACACATCAACTCGAATGGCAACGACCAGTCGGGAGCAACCATGATTGGGGCGTTAACTAGTTTGTCTTTTAGAAGATCAAACGCCTCGATACACTGCTCAGAAAAAACAAATGGAGCATCCTTCTCCAAAAGTTTGGTCATGGGTCTCTCGATTTTAGAAAAATCTTTGATGAACCGGCGGTAGAACCCAGCATGACCTAGAAAGCTACGAATTGATCTCACAGAAGTAGGCGGGGGAAGATTAGAAATGGTCTCGACCTTTGCCCGGTCAACCTCTATCCCCGCACTTGAGTTTCGATGACCTAGAACAATGCCCACGCGAACCATCAAATGACATTTCTCCCAGTTAAGGACTAGGTTGGTGTCAACGCAGCGGGACATCATCCTCTCGAGATTTGATAAACAATGATCGAAGGAACTTCCAAATACGGAAAAATCGTACATGAACACCTCCATGGAGTCCTCGATCATATCATGGAAAATGGCCACCATACACCTCTGGAATGTGGCCGTAGCGTTACAAAGTCCGAACGGCATACGTTTGTAAGCAAACGTTCCGTAAGGGCAGGTGAAAGTGGTTTTCTCCTGGTCGTCGGGAGCTATCGGAACCTGGAAGTACCCGGAGAAACCATCTAGGAAGCAGTAGTACTGCTGACCTGCTAAACGCTCTAACATCTGATCAATGAATGAAATAGGAAAGTGGTTTTTCCTGGTGGCATCATTCAATTGGCGATAGTCAATACAGACTCGCTATCCCGTCACAGTCCTCGTGGGAATAAGCTCGTTCCTCTCATTGGTGACGACAGTCATGCCACCCTTTTTAGGAACCACTTGGACTGGATTCACCCAAGCACTATCAGAAATGGGAAAAATGATCCCCGCATCAAGGATTTTAATGATCTCATTCTTTACGACCTCTTGCATTTTTGTATTAACCCGTCGTTGCGGCTGGACGACAGTTTTGAAATTTTCCTTCATGAGGATTTTATGAGTGCAGAACGAAGGGTTGAAACCCTTGATGTCGATAATCTTCCAAGCAATAGCCTCCTTGTGCTCTCGTAGCACCCTCAACAACTTCTCCTTCTCGACCTCGGTCAACGCAGATGCAATGATAACCGGAAGCTTCCTCTCTTCATCTAAAAAAGCATACTCAAGGTGGGAAGGTAAATCCTTAAGCTCTAAGGAAAGAGGAGGACTCTCGACCGAAGGTCGGTCCATCGGATCGTCTCGTACGATCTCAGCAGACATGCCAGATTCAGGGGTATGCGACTCGGTGTCGTCATTTAAGGACTGATTGGTTACGGCAACCATTTCAATCTCCGGAATCTCCCTATCGAGAATCTGGGTGTCGGAGGCAGATCCTCCACAAATTTCGCTGAAAAACTCCCCGACATGCTCCATGATGGTATCAATGAAGTATAAGGAGTCATCAGCAGACTTGGGGTGTTTCAGTGACTGTCGAACGTCGAAGGTGACGTTCTCATCCTCAACTCTTAAGATTAATTTACCCTCGCAGACATCGATCAATGCTTGTGTAGTGGCAAGGAATGGTCGGCCCATGATGAGTGGGATACTATCGTCATCGTTCATGTCCAGGATGAAAAGTCCACCGGGAAGATGAACTTGTCAACACGAACAAGCATGTTCTCGACCACCCCTCGGGGGTATTTCACAGAACGATCAGCAAGCTGGATACTCATACGGGTAGGCCTTGGTTCGCCTAGTCCCAACTTGCGATACACGGAATACGGCATGAGATTAATACTGGCACCAAGATCTGCCAGCGCATGGACGACCGTATTATCATTCAAGATGCAGGGAATTGTGAAACTCCCAGGATCGGACATCTTTTCTGGTAACTTTCTCTGCATGACTGCAGAGCAACCAGCACTCAGAGGAATGGAAGAAACTTCGGCTAACTTCTCTTTGTTCGAAAGAATATCCTTAAGAAACTTTGCGTATTTGGTCATTTGCGTAAGTGCCTCAAGGAAAGGAATATTAAGATGAAGTTGCTTCAGAAGATCAAGAAATTTGGAGTTTTGCTCCTCGTCTCAATCCCTACAGACTCTTCCGGGAAATGGGAGTCTAGGTTTGTAGACTCTCGGTGGTGTGCTGGGTAATGGTTGGTTCTCGGCCTGTGCTGAACTTCCGGGAATGTGCCTCTGATGCACCTTGGTCGGTGGAGATTCCAACTGAATCTCCTCGTCTACCTGCTCCTCTACATCTACCGCAGGCTCGTTAACGACTCCTCTCGTCGCCTCTTGAATCACGGGCTCGCTACGTGCCCCCGCACCGCTCCTTGTCGTCACAGCCTTCGCAAACGCCTTTGGATTTTGTTCAGTGTTACTTGGAAGTGTACCTGGCGACCTCTCATTTAGACGACTTGCTATCTCTCCCATCTGACGCTCAAGATTTCGAATTGAAGCTCCTTGATTTCTCATGAATGACTCGTGCTCCCGGAATTTCTCTTGAGTTTCTTTGTGACGGGAGTCCTCTCGAGTCATGAGTTGCGACAGCATCTGTGTCTGCTGTGCCATCATCTCCTTTAACGTGGGCTTCTTCTCCCCACTACTCGGTCCCTCACCGGAATCCTGGAATAGGCTCTGACGTTGCTGGAAGCCGGACTGATTTCCGTTCCTCCAGTTGGAATTTTTGTTACCTCTCCACCCCGAATTATAAGAATTGAAAGAATGTTGATTTCGGTTTGGATTATTAACGAAGTTGACTGCCTCCTCCTGGAAACCTACGGGGCATTGAACGGTATCGTGTCCCCCTCTACAGATCTCGCATAACTTACTTTTCACCTGCAAGTCCTTCACGATCATTGCTAACGCTTCAACTTGTGCCGCAAGTGCGGTGCTCGTGTCGACCGAATGCATGCCGCGTGATAGGGAATCGATGGTTTTGGTACTCTTAACTGGTGGTCGCTGGTATCCACTCATGGCTAAACCATTAAACAAGGCAATGCACTCATCCGTATCCTTCGTTGTCAGTAGGTTACCTCCTACAGCAGTGTCGAGCATACTTTGAGTTGCGTACGTCACTCCGTTGTAGAACTTCTCAACAACCCGCCCAGTCTTGTAGGCCGTGGTTTGGACATAACGCAAGTAGATTTTTGAACCTTTCCCACGCCTCGTAGAAGCTCTCGGTGTCCTCCATCTGGAAAGAATGAAGTTGGTTATGCAAACGAGCGGCCTTAGCCGGAGGATCGTATTTTTCAAGAAATTGGGTCTGCATGGCAGCCCAAGTAGCAATGGACCCCTGTGGGAGGGACTCAAGCCACAGACTCGCATGATCAACGAGTGAGAACGGAAAGATTCGGAGTTTTATGGCGTCTTCGGATACGCCGGCAAGATGAAACGTGTCGCAGATACGTGTAATACGAGTGAGATGAGAATGCGGGTTCTCGTGGAGCAACCCGTGAAACTGAGCAGAATGAGCAATCGTGTTCAGAACATTAGATGGAATCTGCCAAGTCGTTTGAACTCCTATAGCTGGTGGAGAAATGCTGGATCTCGCGCCAGCATCGACCGGACGGGCCCGGTCTGCAACTGCCCTCCTCGGTGGTGGATTCACGTCGCCCATAATCCTATCCCTAATGACGGGTTCAGAAAAAGTAGGAGAAGAGAATGTATTACCGACGGATATAGATGAACTAGAAGACGGTTTTGTACGACGTCTCTCAAGAAGCCCTCTCTCTGGTTCGGGAAATCCTTCAACTTCTGGTGGTCCTAGAGATCGAGTACGTCGCATACAACTATTAAAATAAATAAAAGAAACTATAATTAGCTAAACTATTTTAAACTAACAAACAAAACAAATACGAAAGACAAGTAGTAAACAAGGCAAGTCCTAACTCGAGTCGTTCTTAACACGCCTCAAACCGTGTCCCCGGCAACGGCGCCAAAAACTTGATGTGCGAAAAAATATATATATATATAAATAAAACACAAGTCGCAACTAAGCTTTAAAAACCAAACAATCTATCCTAGTTCACACAAACGGCAAGTGTACCGGTCGCGTATAGCACAGATGAAGAAAGTCCGGATATCGAACTCGAAGACACGTGAAAACGTTTATAATTACTAAACTCTAACCAAGACTCACCAAAATATTTAATTAATTTATTTTATAATTTAATTTAACTACTTAACTTAACTGAATGAAAACTTTTGACAAAACTTGAAAACTTTGCTTTAAATTCAATATATAAAGGCGTCTACCTAGGAATAAATCATGTTGACAGAAATAACAAGAAACGGAATGAAAATATTCACGACGCCGGTTATAAAAGATGACACAACTAAAACTTGTTTAAGAAAGTCAAATTACCTCTCAGTCTCTCTAACAATCTCTAACTTATCTTAGTTGATTTTAAAGAATAAACCGGAAAAAACGATTATTAACGTGTTCAAATGTCGACTCTCCTCTCGGTCTCATCGACACACTATCCTAATGGAGACAAATACTATGTCACCAAGGATAGAGGAACAATTTAACTTAACCCAAATTAAACCAACTAATTGCACATAAACACTCAAACTCGACAAGACAAAAACCCGCTCTCGCGCGGTCTTAATTCTAACAAGTAAAAGCAACGAGACAATATTACTTCTTATCACCTCTCAGTCTCAAAGAAGGTGTATTTTAACTGATTTTAGATGATTTATATTACCCACTTATCCCTACGGTTGTACACCCCGCAAATAAACTCTAAACACCAAGTCAAGAGTCTAACAAGCAATCAATTAATCAAAACTAATTCAATTAACTAATGCAAGAGGATTATAAGTAATAACTCATAAAACACAGCCATCACACACAATCTAATTTATGGTTTAGTTAAACTTTACATTAATAATTCAAGTCTTGAACATTAACAATCCATTAAACAAGTCTAAACTACTCAACAATCATCTATCCTAGGCAGAACAAACAAGTTTAGCTACTCATAGATTTTGGACTGCCATGTATACTTAAGAAAAACATCACAAACATCAACTTAAACATGATCAAATTCATTCAAGATTCAAACACAATCAATCACAAGTCAAACTATCAATCACTTGCAAAACAATCCAAAGCAAAAGATTAATTCAACAAAGTTAGGGTTCTTGAACAATAAACAAAGCTTAAAGATGATTACTTAGGGTTTATGGCTGAGTTTATGGATGTTATTGACGCCTAGCAGCTGTGCCAAGATGCCCCTTGATGTTCCTCTCCAGCCACCACAGCCTCCACAGCCGCCGCCTTTTCAATTTTTTTCTTCCTTTTTCTGCTGTTCCGATCGCAAGGAGTTAGGGTTTAGGGTTTTTATTTTGATTTCGGGTTCTTGGCTGGATAATGGCTGATTTCTCCATTAATTATCTTTATATAATATTATACAAGGCTTCTAACTTGTGGGCTTGGGTTGGGCCTTGAGTTGTAGCTTCAAAACTTGACCAACAAGGCCTCTAGAATCTTCCAAATTAACTCTTTTTTCACCATCTTTCATAAACCTACAATTAACATTTAAACTTTGTAAATTATTGCACTTAGCCCCCAATACTTTCATAAAATAAACAAATAAGCATAAAAACCATGATAAATTCATAAGGAAAGTAAGTGTGTTTTACTACACATCAGTTTAAGTTTTTATTTTTCAATTTTACTAACTTCTCTGTTTTATGTGTAGATTAATAATTGTCGAAGAACATATATGGCGTATAAGTTTGGGCCGAAGCATAATATGTGTACGTTTCTCTAAAAACCTAAGGAGGATCGACCACTGGAATTGATGATAAACTGGCTTATACTATCCAATCTATGGTTCGCTATCACTGAAAGCCCTATAATTTATAAAAATCAACATACATATTTCTGGAGATCAACACAGTATGTTGTGGACGTAAATGGTAGGATGATTCAGGAAACTGTGCTTGATAGGGAAGTGGAAATCACTTAAAAACTTATTCTAACAAGCCTACAGTTGAATGACAACTTTGCTAAACAACTTTCATATTCTGAGCAAAGGTTGTTTTGATTATTTCAAGAAACAATGGGCTACCAGGGAAACATAAATGAGGAGCAGTTCCAAAAAGGGAATGTTTATTTTAATTTATCGGTTCCTAATTCATCACATTATTCAAAGCTTGACTCCAAGAATGGGCACTTGGACTTTAATGAGCAGAGAAATCTCAACAGACTACACCCTGAACTGTAGCAGTTCTTTTTGATCAAAAATTCAACTTTTCAAAGATGATATTTGAGGGTATGGTAACAAATACTAGAAAAAGGGACGCTGACAAGTTTCTGATCTACCCGAGATTCTTGCAAATCACCTTCAACAGGCTACACCATAACTTGCCAACTACTGGTGCAACACATGTTCTCCAAGATACAAATGTTTATAGGAGGATTAGTAGATTGGGGCCACTAGTGTTTTTGATCCGAAGGTTGATTTTGATATTCTCCCGTGGTTGATAAACAATGACACCGAAGTAACGGAGGTTCCTGCTTCACCAGTGGTGAGTAGTGAGGATGAACGTAGTGATGGGAGTTATGAAGAAGATAGTTATTCTAATGATGACAATGATGATTATCATAATGATGGAGGTGATGTGTTAATTTTTGTGGAAGAGGTTCAACCACAAGTTGAGGGGGGGGGGCATTACATGATGAAATTGTTTCTAATGATATTCACCGTATTATAGCCTTTACACCACCACACTCACCACCTCAAACCCAAAACCATGAGCCATACATTCCATTCCCACCGCACTCACCAATCCAATCCTATAAAAGTGAACCAAATATCTTTGATCCAATTGAATCTGAACCATACATACCTGAATTCATTAAAGCTCACCTAATTAACCAGCCAGAAACATCTCACCAATCCCCATATCAATCCCTAGACATGCACAACATGACATTTCTTTATTACCATCTTTCCAAACACAAACCCGAATTACTTTAATCCAAACCATAAACCCGAATTACCACATTCAAGTTCACCAATCATTCAAACCCTAGATCATCAAACCCAACCTACCCAAACATCTGAAACAGAATCATTTCCCTCTAATAGCCCCCATCCGCATCTTCAAGAATGAATCTGTTAACAAGAAATTTTGACCGGTTAGTTGAAAAATGTGAGTTGAAGACAGAAAACTCTGAGTTGAGGGCAAGAAACACTGATCTAGAAAAACAATTACAAGATGTCGTATAGAAAAATCAAACCCTGCAGTCTGAGGTTCAGAAGACCTCATATTCACCAAAACAGGGGGAGAATATTCTTGTTTCTACTGGTGACAACTCATTAAACATAATTGGGATAACCTATGCTGAAAGTGATGAGGAGATGACTATTGTTGAGGAGATATGGAGGATGTTGTGGAGAACATTGTTGAAAAAAATGTTGTTGAGAATATTGAAAGTAATCAAGGTGTTGATGATGGAGAAATGGTTGAGAATGACTCAGACCTTGATATTCTATATGGTGAATTTGAGAATATTTATTCTCTGTTGTACAAGAGGTGGTTGTTGATGAGGATTTGGAGAATTTATTCAGGGAGATAGATGATATGCCAGCTGCTCAAGTCAAAGAGGTTGGCTCATCTAGACCCACTATTGATGATTAGGAGAGAAGGCAGGAGAAAGGGAAGGCCATTGCTGAGGATGAAAGCCAACTAAAACCCCTAAAGAAGAAGACCGATGAATCTAATGATCATATTCTCTTTGTAGATAACTCATCTGTAAAAGCCAAAGCATTACATGATCAACTCCTGGAGGATATGTTTGAAAGAGAATTCTAAGCTTCATGATAACAGAAAAGGAACTTGATGTGTAGAGGTTCATAATGGAACATATTGAATTGCTCAACAAGCTGCTTGAAGATGAGGAAGAGCTTAATGAAGAGCTAATTAAGGGACTTTTGAAACTAAAACAGACTGATGATGCTGAAAAGGCTTTAGCAGTGTTGTTGAAATATTTCAAGAAGAAAAAGTTGTGGAAGAACCTGTGGAGATAACATCAACTGCAGAACTTGTAATAGAAGAAAATATTGGCAGGCAGTTGATGATTGATAATGATTCCAAGAGAATACATTAGGAAATGGCCAGGGCATCATCCGAAATTGTGATTGCTGATGAACAGAAAGAAATAAGGTCTGCTGAGACGAAATGGCCTGTAAACCTGGTCAAATTTGCTAGAAAGAAAAAGAGGTATGGAAAAAATATACCAAACTTTGAGGAGTCCTAGAATAAGAGAAAGGTTGTGAAAGAAAAGGTATGTTAGTGCACGGAAATTTGACACTGTGAATATGTTATCCTTGCATATATCTGGACCAGTTATCCTTAGCATGTATTCCAAATCGTATCAGGATCAAGGATCCTCAGTACTTATTACTAATTAACGGTTGTTCTCATGTGTAGTCTAATATTTAGTAGGTATAACGGTTAGAAGACTCAATCTATCAACTAACTTGCAGTCAAGAAGATATTGATGTGTCTGGATCAATTATCCTTCTGAAGAGTTCCAGAGCTATGTCAGGATCATGGATCCTTGGCATCTGGTGCTATTAACGGTTATTTATTATATGAAGGCTGATATTTATCAAGTGTAACGGCTCCAAGACCTGATCTACCCCCTATTTCAAGCCTGAGTGATGGAGCACGTGGTCAAAGTGGCAGTTACGATTATATTTAAGGCAATGGCGAATTTTTAGGGATTATTAGTTAATAGTCTTTATTATTAATAATTTCATGGAGTTATTATGTTTTTGTATAAATAGAGGCTGTGATCAACATTAGAACACACACATTCACATGTATTCTAGCTGCTAAGATATCTTGTACTCACACACATAGTATTTGTTGATCATCAACTCCACAACCCTTGTAACCACCTTTAATTATCAATATAATCGACGATGATAGTTTTCACCATCCGAGGGTTTTTTGTGCCGGAGATCATGATAATCATATACTCGTCGTCCAAAGGTTACCTTGTTGATCAATGACTTAAATAATCTGACCAAAAATTATCTTATTAATCCTTGACCGGAGTTATTTTACCAAAGATTACCTTCATAAGTTTTGTCCGAAGTAAGACTATCATGGTTAAGGGATTTTTCCCTCGTGATCAAACCTTTGTGTTCATCAATATAACGCTTATACACTTGTCATTATCGAGTTAGCACCTTACCTCACATAACAGATTTGGATACTTTATCCTTAGTAGATTTTTGTCCAAAACAATTTGGCGCCCACCGTGGGGCAATTGGTGCTATAATCCATATTATCCTTATCATTCTCAACTTTTTCATACCCATATCACTATCAATGGCCTCTCAATCAACCTTTGCTTCATCAACCATGTTGGCTATGGTTTCTCTCTCATCAAGTACTTTGCCACCGATGCCTCCGCCAAGCACGGGAACACAACGGCCTGCTGCTGCTGGGAGCAAGACGCAACTACCAGTCTTCCAGAGCTCAAAAAACATTGCTGCTACCCCGGTGGTTAATACTAACAATGATGTTTCATCTATGTTTACGCAGGTTAAAGCATACATTGAGAAGCAGAACAAGACTAATCAGAGGATCCTCCGTGAGATAGAGGATCTCAAGAAGAACAAGAGGCCAGCAGAGGATCTCACCCCCCTAATGCCAAGGATGCTGGATTTAACCAGTCCAGAATCCATGGCTCAGTTCTCTCAAGGATCATCTATCATTCAACAGAGGTCCATGGGTCAACAGACTCAAGGATCCTCGCTATTTCAGCCAGGATCATCTATCCTTCAACAGGGATCCATGGGTCAGCAGAATCAAGGTTCCTCATATTATTGGCAAGGATCGGTCATCCATCCACAAGGATCCTATGCTACCCAACCTCAAGGATCCTTCGTCCCGAATCAAGGATCTTTCTTTCCGAATCAAGGATCCTCGGACGTCCAACATCAACGATCCTCCGAAGTCCATGAAGGAGACATAATCCCCATGCAGACTATAGCTTCTGGAGGACCAACTCTTATCGCAGACTCCTCCTACACCATCTACTCATCCGAGATGCCAACCTTCACTCAGCAAAGAGGTAACTTGTACGATCCTTTATCCTTATATGCTAATCGTTGTTCCATGCAGGATGCAGGTATCAACCAAGCCATGGCCATGGAGCTATTGAAGCTCAAGGATATGATATCCAGTGTTCCCGGGGTCATAAGACCAATTCCCGAGATACCTGAGGGAAGCCACAGAGTATCCAGATTCGCTCCGCCTATCTGTGATGCTGAATCCCGAAGCGGTTCCAGACTCTGAATATGAAGACATACGACGGGATCACTGATCCTGAAGAACATGTAGCGCAGTATAGAAAAAGGATGGAGATCAATCCAATTCCAGAAAGACTCAAAGAATCCTGCCTATGCAAGGTCTTTGGATCCACGCTAACGGGAGCCGCTCTAAAATGGCTGCTAAGTCTTCCTCCCTTTTCAATTACTTCTTTCTCTCACTTAGTTAACTTGTTTAACACTCAATTTTCCTATAGTCGGAAATTTGAGAGGTTAACCGGTGATTTATATCGTGTTGTCCAACCTAGTGATGAATCCCTTAGGGATTTCGTCACCAGATTCGGCAAGGAAGCTCTAGAAATCCCAAATCTTGACATGACTACTGCTGTTGAAGCATTCAAGTTGGGAATTCATAAGAGCTCCCCCTTTTATGATGATTTAGTGATGACTCCATGCAGGACATTAGACGAAGTCCGAAACAGGGCGTTAAGATACATCTGATTGGAAGAAAACAAAAGGATCCAGGAACGTCTTGGAGGATAAACGAAGCAAGAAACTCCTGAGAAGAATAAAGGATCCTGGAATAGGAACAACAATTCAAAGCTGTACGCCAAGTCCAATAATCACAACGTGCGGGCAGTTGAAGAAAGGGATGACGATGAAGACCATCCTTGCATCTCCGATTGTTGTTTCTCTGTGGATAATCATGGCTTGATCTGTGCCATGAAGGATCTAGGAGAAAAAGCAAGGTGGCCCCGAAAAAATGAGAAGGTTGTCGGCTTCAAGGATAAGTCTAAGTGGTGCGCTTTCCACGAAGATTTTGGCCACGCAACAGATGAATGCATCGGCTTAAGGAGGGAAATTCGTTACCTCCTTAGCAAGGATCACTTTAAAGAACTCTTGGGAAGGAAGAAATCCAAGATCCAAGATCCTGAAGACCTTCCACAGAAAGCAACACCGCCAACGCCAGATGCTCATGGGATCAACTTTGTCTCCAGAGACTACGAATTATTTCAAGATTCTTGTGCCATAAGAGAAGATCCCGTGGTAGAATTCGAACTGGACGACGAGAGAAGACCGCTCATCGCCACTACTCGAGTGAATGATCAGAGAATATTCTTCAATTAAAGGATCCAGGATCCTCACCAGGATAAGCTGGATGTGCGAACGGTCAATTTCATTTCAGGTGGTTCAGACATATGTGGAACTTCTTTCTCTGCAGCAAAAAGACTCGCTAAAGAGATAAAGATGGATAACGGAGATCATCCAATCGTGTTAACCACCCTAACAACAGGCAAGAGAATCTTCTTCGATGAGGAAGACAAAATGAACATTCAGGATCCTCATCATGACGGTTTGATTATTACTTTATTTATCTCTAACCATTATGTACGCAGGATCCTAGTAGACGGCCGCAGCTCGGTCAACATTATCCAACATGATGTCCTTAAGAAAATGAACATCCCGGATTCAGAAATCATTCCTAGAACTTCGGTGCTAGTTGGTTTCAGTGGCGAAACCAAGAACACACTGGGGGACATCAACCTCCCAATTTATATCTAAGGGTTAAATTCATACAAAATATTTTGTGTTATAGATAACCTTTCCTAGTGCAATGTTATTTTAGGTAAGCCGTGGCTCCGTGGAATGAAGGTTGTAGCCTCAACTTATCACCAGTGCATCAAGCTACCTACTCCTTAGGAGTTGTAAAGATAGTAGGTGACCAGGCGGAGGCCAAGAACTATTTTTCATCATCAATGAAGCCAATAGCCAAGCCAAACATAGCATAGCAACTACAGCAACATCCTAGGGACATGCTGGAAGTTCGGGAGAAAGACCTTAAAGAAGTATCATTGGACCCCGAGGATCCATAAATAAAGGTGTTCCTAGGATCCAGTATCCCCAGTAAGATTGAGGAGGATATAATATCCTTCTTAGGGCGAAGGAGATCTACTTTTGCCTTCAAGCAATCAAACATGACAGGTATTTCAAAAGAGGTAATCACTCACAAACTCGGCCTTGATATATTTGTTAAACCCGTCCATCAGAAGCGAAGGAAATTCGCTCCTGAGAGGAACAAGATCATACAAGAAAAAGTTGAAAAACTTCTTAAGGCCGGTATAATCAGAGAGGTTCAAATCCTCGATGGCTAGCTAATGTGGTCGTTGTTTCAAAAAAGAATGGAAAGTGGAGGGTGTGTGTCGATTTTACTGATTTAAACAAGGCATGCCCCAAGGATCCTTTCCCATTACCACATATAAATTCCATGGTGGATGCAACGGCAGGACATGAAATGCTTACCTTTATGGATGCTCTCTCTGGATTTCAACAAATTCATATGGAACCATCTGATCAAGAGGATACAACATTCATGACTCCTACCGGCATATACTGTTATACTGCCATGCCGTTTGGACTAAGAAATGCAGGGGTAACATACCAAAGATTAGTCAACATGATGTTCAAGGATCAGTTGGGTAAGACTATGGAGGTCTACATAGATGATATGGTGGTAAAATCAAAGAATGTTGAGGATCACCTTAGAGACCTCGAGGAAGCATTCAACATCCTCGACCAATATAACATGAAATTGAATCTGTCAAAATGCCACTTTGGTGTTAAGGCTGGAAAATTTCTGGGATATATGGTAACGAAGAGAGGAATTGAAGCAAGCCCCGAGCAGATTGAAGACATCCTCAATTTGAAATCTCCTGCAAACACAAAGGATGTCCAAAGGCTCACAGGAAGAATAGCTGCCCTCAATAGGGTCATCTCAAGATCCTCCGAGAAGTGCAAGGACTTCTACGACATTCTTAGGAAGAATAAAAATTTGAATCGACGGAAAGGCATGAGGCTGCGCTTACAGCCTTGAAGGATTACTTATCCTCAGCTCCAGCCCTAATGAAGCCAGTGGATGGAGAATCCTTATACCTGTATTTAGCCGTCTCAGGAAACGCAGTAAGTGCCGTCTTGGTGAAGGATCATGAAGGTGAACAACATCCCGTTTACTATGTAAGTAAAAGTCTTCTAGATGCGGAAGCTAGGTATTCTGATTTAGAAAAGTTAATTCTTTCACTCATTATGGCATCCACTAAATTAAGACATTATTTTGAAACTCATCCTATTATTTTGAGAACTAGTTATCCTGTGAAGAATTTTCATAGAAAACAAGAGTTATCAGGTAGAATGGACAAATGGGTAGTGAAGTTAAGTGCCTATGATATCCAATATGAGCCAAGAACAGCGATCAAGTCTCAAGCACTAGCGGACTTTGTGGCTGATTTCACTAGTGATCTACAAAAAGAAGCTGACCTGGAGGTCCAACAACTGGAAAAAACTAAGGATCCTTGGATACTCTTCACCGATGGTGCTTCAAATGTAAGAGGAACAGGATTAAGGATCCTACTGAAATCGCCACAAAGGACATATTACCCCAGTCTATAGCCTGTGAGTTTCAAGCAACAAACAATGAAGCTGAATACGAGGCTTTGATCGCAGCTTTGCAATTAGCTAAGTGCATGAGGATCAGGTATCTTCAAGTATATATAGATTCATTATTGATTGCTAACCACTTTAATGGCTCATATGCTATTAAAGGAGAAAAACTAATCAGGTACATAGATGTTGTTAAGGAACTAGCAAAATCCTTCGAATTATTTAGCATTGTACACGTAAGAGAAGAAAATGTCAGAGCAGATGCTTTTGCAAATTTAGCCTCATCTTTGAAAATTCCAGAACATACGAAGATTCCAATCATTCATGTTCTCTCACCAACAATAGGAGAACAAGAAGTTGGAAAGATAACAAATAGCAAAGAAATTGTCCTCTGGGATCCATTATCCTCAAATATTAGAGAATCATGGATCCTTCCAATCAAGAGGCACATCCAAACACGAGATATTCCAACAACAGAGAATCCCAGATCCTTCAAACTCAAGGTATCACAGTAAATTTTATTAGATGATATGCTATATAGAAAATCTCTTGCAGGTCCATACTTGAGGTGTATTAAGGATCCTGAGATCAAAGATGTACTCAAGGATTTTCATGAAGGAGATTGCGGCAATCACACAGGTGGAAGAGCATTATTTTCTAGAATACTTAGAACTGGATACTTCTGGCCAACGATGAAGAAGGATGCAGTGGAATATTCAGGGAAATGTGAGGCTTGTCAAAGACACGCAAACATCCTTCATCAGCCAACGGAGCCTTTATATCCTCCTCACGGCCTTTCATGAAATGGGGTATGGATATTGTAGGCAAGCTACCAAAAGCACCCAGTGGAAAAATCTTTATGCTTGCTATGACTGACTACTTCTCCAAATGGGATCGAGGCAGTAGCATTTGTACAAGTCCGAGAAAGGGAAGTAATATTTTTTATTAAACAAAATATTATAACAAGATTTGGTATTCCTGCTGAAAATGTTTGTGACAATGGTTCCCAGTTTATCGGGAATAAAACCACTAACTTTTGTGACAGTTGGGGCATCAAAATGATTACTTCCACTCCGGTTCATCCTCAAGACAATGGCCAAGCAGAGTCTAGCAACAATATCATCATCAACAATCTAAAAAAGAAGCTAGGATCCAAGAAGGGAAAATGGGCTGGAGAACTTCCTTATGTTATTTGGGCTGACAGGACTACGCCTAAAAATGCAACAGGCCAAACACCCTTCTCATTAGTGTTTGGATCAGAAGCAGTAATTGCCACTGAAATGGTGGTTCCTAAGGCAAGAATGAGCATCCGTGATCCTGAAGCCAATAAAGAAATTTTTTTTTTGAAGATTTGGATACTATAGAAGAACTCAGAGACCTAGCCAAGATCAGGATGGCAGCATATCAACAAAGGGTAGCTAGGGCATACAACAAAAAATATCAGAATCAGAAGATTTCAAGAAGGAAATCTAGTATTAAGGAAAGCCTTCCAAAACACGACAAATCCAGCTGATGGGAAGCTAGCGCCCAAATGGGAAGGACCTTATCAGATTGAGTCGGAAGCAGGAAAATGGGCATATCATTTGTTCACAATGGAAGGAAATAGACTACCAAGAGCATGGAATGCTATCCACCTAAAGAAGTACTTTTTCTAATCAGAATCCAGTATCCTGAGAGGATATATTATCCTTAAAGAATCAAGGATACTAAAATCGGTAATATCTATCTGATTACCTATCTATTTTATATTCTTGTTATTCTAAGGATAATATATTCTTAACATTTATCCTTTCCAAGTTTTTAAGTAACAATGCAAATTTCAATATGAGGTTCAATGTCTAAAAGGTTGGCCACCTCTCCTTTACATATAAGGTACTTTACTAGTTCCCTTGGCCTTTTCCACGATTGGGTATGACCCCCGATGGTCATATCCCCTAAGGTTTAAAGGTTTTCACCTTTCTCACGATCGCCAGTTGCGCACGCTATCCGACGTATAGTTCGGGGCAGCGGGACCAGTACACGCTTAGTTGCTAACAATTTCGTTGTCTTCGGCTATATGGAGGATCCTACGAATAATGGTAGACGTACCATTTCCTAAGGTTTAAGGGGTTTTCACCTCTTCTCAAGGGCCATGTCGCCAGTTAACATCCGTATCTTTGGGCCAGTACCCAGTTTGGGCTTGTCCCAAGTTTAACACCAGTTGCACGGGCTTGTGCCCATATTACAAGGGCTTGTACCCAGATTACACGGGCTTGTCCCCAGATTACACGGGCTTGTCCGCAGTTGCATGGGCTTCTCCTCAGTATATTATTTGGGCCTGTCCCCAGCTTAATGTGTTTAATACCAGTTAATATTTTAAGTTGCTTGCAACAGATTTTCTAAGTTCATTGTGAAGATCAAGACTTATGGATTCAAAATCTTTAAATTGCTTCTAGCAGGATCACAGAAGGATCATTACTTATGGTAATTTAGGTCTAACTAGACCTTATGGTATGATTTCTGTTTATCGGTTTACAATTATTTGAATTAAGTATAAGGATTCATTATTCTCAATCTATTTTTATAAGTATTTAACATCCTGGTTTATTTTTACAAGGATATTTTATCCTAAAAACTTTTTACTAAAAAATATTTCTCAAAACTTTCAACAAGTATAAATCTATATCAAACAAACTTTCAAAATAACAGACAATCAACAGATAGTTAAAAGATACTATTTAACTTACTTGCAATTACCAAAAATCTTAACTCGGATTTTCACCATTAAAAAAAATGAACCATCCATCCGGGTTAAACAGGTGTTACTAGTTGTTCATGATTTGCAGGGAGAAGGATATACAGCCGGAAGGGAAGTTCCCATGGAAACTACATTGATATATGACAATTATATCCAACTTGTCAAATCTCATATGTTTTTGCAAAGAATTTTAAATTCAAAGTAAAAATGACAGTTGTGATCTTATCACAACCGCCATCTTGGGGGCAATTGTTAGTGCACGGAAATTTGACACTGTGGATATGTTATCCTGGCATATGTCTAGACCAGTTATCCTTAGCATGTATTCCAGATCGTATCAGGATCAAGGATCCTCAGTACTTATTACTAATTAACGGTAGTTCTCATGTGTAGTCTAATATTTAGCAGGTATAACGGTTAGAAGACTCAGTCTATCCACTAACTTGCAGAGAATAAGCATAAGTAAGTGAATTAAAATGACCAACAATTAGTTTAATGAACAAGATTTAGTTGATTGTATTTATGTTTCGGAAATTGAGTTTATATTTTAGAGATTAATAATTAAAAAAAATTATAAGATGAAAGGTAAATTGTAATGCATGAGATCAATATATACACGCCGTACAAAAATGTTAAAAATCAAAGTTGAGAGTAGAAGTTGACACGTTGTCAATAAATTAATAAGCAAACAAGGTAAATGAGAAAAGACAAATTGAATAATATGGTCAACTAATAACTGGCTGTCGAAATTGAGTCTTTTATAATTTAAAAAAAAAAAAAGTTTGTTTCGATTTATGAGGATCTAAATATTTTGATTAGTTGACGTAATGTTAATGAACCAAATCCTATAATTTTGATTAAGTAAAACCAAACGTATAGATAAATACGGCAACCAGCGATATTGATCTTTGAAAATATAAGAAAAATTTTATCGTATGCGAAAAATATACTTAAAATGATAAATTTTCTGAGTTGGATTTGTTCCAAAATAACTAATTTAGACAAATAATCGTTTAAGATATAATTGAATACAAAATATGTTTAGACAAAAATGATGAAGATGATAAAAATCTTCTTTGTGAAAACATAACTACGATTGGTTTAATTCTAAACACCTTTGTTAAATGAGCTTATGAAAACTAAAATAATTGAGATCGAATGATTTGGGGCACCTCGAATAGGTTTGTGAAAACGAGGTTTAACTAAGGTAAGCTTGATGAAATTAAGTCTTGCGGGTCTAGAATCGAATAAGCGAGAACGACCTTGTCCCATGAAGAAAGCCTGAAAGGCATAGAGTTGATAGGTTTAAGCTAAATGAGCATGGGTAGTACGGTACGGTGCCGGTATAATTTGAACTCGGCATGAATTAGTAAAGAACAATGCGTTGTTATGAGGGTGAGTAAGGGTAAATGAATAGAAATTTCTCTAAAAGAAATTAGTGAACAAGATTAAATTGATTGCATTAGCGTTTTGAGTTAGATTTTAGACCATAGAGATTGTAGGAGCTACCTCTTTGACAATACTTGTGGTCATAAAGTGGGTGCAGAGAATATATGATATATATTTTTTGATGTAGAAATCCTTCTATAATTATGTAAATTGAGATTAAATGAGTATAAATAATAAGTTGTGTAAATTTCTTGTTAGTTATTAAGAAAATAGTGATATTTGACATAAGTTGTGCTAGCGTTAATCATGACTTAAGGATAAGTCAGAATTTAAATGAGATAATTTATACAACAATTTGTTAAGTAGCTGATATAATCAATGAGGTGATTTGATACGAGATTTTTTTGTCGAAGCAAAACGAATTAAAATGTTAATACTTAAAATTTTGAGGGTGATGACTGAGATGCAATTAATAGTTATTGGGGGTATTGAGTTACTTGTGATAAGTTCGTTAATTTATAACGTGATAATCGCGAACATGAGGGATATTGTTCCAATATTAAGGTATTTAGTACTACTTTTATTATATTTGATAGTTTGATGATGTTGTAATATGCGTATGAGAAAATAGTTATTAATTGCTCTTGATAATTTGTAAATGTGATACTATGAATGCGAGATAACCGATTAGATAATTAAATAGTAAGTTGTTTAGATGGACTTGTGATAACAGAGTCCCAGTGAGTGAATGATTTGTGCTCCTTTATGGAAATAAAAATATTTGTGAGTATGTGAATGAATTGAATCAGTAGGTCTTGGTTCGATGTAATTGAATGATTAAGTAATTAAGTCAAATCGTACATTGTTTCAAATAAAATAACATACATAAACACAAAACAAAAAAAATAAAATAATAATAATAATAATAATAATAATAATAATAATAAAAACGTAAGTTTCTTGATATATTGGGTTTCCCCTGGTATTTTGTTGGCCCACAAGTGTTACATGCCGTTTTAACCGACCAAACTAAATAACGAATGACAAATGTAAGTATGAGTAGTTGAAGTATCTCATGTATCACCACGCGTGATAATGCTCCAACCAACTATCGTAAATGAATAGTTGGCGTGTCTATGGCGTACCATGGATTTGTCACCCGAATAGACATTTAAAAGAAATAATAAAACACAATAAATGGTGTAACCGTTTAGCCGGTTACGTTAAACGTTTAAAGTGTCGGTCGCATGAAAATTCCCAAAATGACGGGGAATCTTGTCACACTCCATAGTTCTAAGCGAAAAAGAGCAAATACAAAGATAGGAAATTCTCAAGAAAATTTTCGATAATAAAAGACAGTTTAATAAAATTAAATAGAAATATTTTGAGACTAAGGCATAGCCTCGAAGTAATAAAATATTTTGAGAATGAGATATAGTCTCGGAGTAATAAAATATATTGAGAGTGAAGCATAGCTTCGGAGTTGTGTGTGTGTGCATGACAATAAAATAAACAATTAGCTAAGCAGTTAAATAAGTATTTAATCTATCAAGTAATTACGTAAGCTGTAAAAAATTAAATAGAACACATCAGGTAAACAAATAAGCACGTATGGGGTTCCTAAGCATATTACTAAGGCACCATTATCGACCTATCTTAAACTTTCGGCTCTGATACCAATCTGTCACACCCCAACCTACGGCGGAAATGCCGGGTCGTGAACTGATTGCCACAGCTCACAATGTTACTATCATGAAATTATAAAGCGACAATATCTAATTAATTTATTTATTATCAAACAACATTCATATACAACAAAAATAAATAAAATTACAAATACAAAACCAACTATTCTTGTATATGTTTTATCCTAAGTCATCTCTATGTGAGCTTCAGTTGATAAGCAATCCAAATCTATAACCTGCAAATGCGTAAAAAATATATGTTTGTCAACAACACATGTTGAGTGAGTAGATCACCAGGTTTGACACAAACAAAAAAATGGTAATAATATATAATGATATAAGCGAATAAAAATAGGCAAAAGTGTTATCTGTGAGTATAACCAATTAGACCATAGCACATACATAAATAATCAACCATAAAGAAAGGGCTAAACCGTTGCCATGCGAATGGGCATTGGTTACCAAAAATGAGGTGTCGGTGAAACCATTGCCATTGCGATCAAACACCGGCCACTACGACGGTCGTATGATCATACTATAATGAGATTATGTTGGACCTCTCCTAATGCGATTCAAGTAAACAAGTAAGTAAATAGCAAGTAACATGCAATCATTTAATTGATACATAGCACAATGAACACAGTTTGCGTTTGAGAAATAATAAGATAAATAATATGATAAATGGTACGCAAGTGTCCCCAAAACATTTGAAAACAAGTAAAATTGGGGAGTGATTACTCACCTGACGGGTGAACGAAATAAGTGACGATGAGAGAAAGATGAACCCTTCGGGATATACCATCAAGTATTCATAATTAAATAATATAATATTAAATTAATTATAAGAGATATAACACGATTTAACGACATAAGATTTCGTTGAGTTTTGAATTATGATTGTGATTACAATATCATTGATTGAACGATTTATTTTATATATTGATTATTATTGTAAGGATTAATATAATTGTTTCATATTAATTTATTAAAGTGATAATAATAATTGATAATTATTTAGTTATAATATATAGTAATATATAAATATTTTGTTTGGATCTTTTAATAAAAATATATTTAATACGTTTATTATAAATATAATATATATGTATTTATATAAAATAAATATAAACAAATATATAAACGTTCAACGACGAGAAACAAGGGTTAAAAGTGTCGGGTTTTAATAAAATAAAGTTCATTATTGTTTCGATTTACTTATAATAAAACGTTCAACGTACGTAAATGAAAACTTCTAGTGAGGTTTATGGACAAGAAAACGTAATCTCTAAGATGCTGGTTTAATAAAATAATGTTAATTTAATATTTAATAGTAATTATAATTAGTTAATAATCATGTAAACCATTAAAAACTAAAAAAAAGAATAAAAGAACAGAAACGCAATGGCTGAGGCTCGAACCTGCGCCTCAGCCGGTTCAAGTATTAACACGCATACACACCAGCCACCTGCGGTGGGGTGTTTGTTGGTTAACATCTAGAAACTTCTAATTTAATACATAAGGCAGAAAACCCAATCTCAAACAAGAACCCTAGATTATCAAATTGATCAATCCGCTTATTGTTTGTTATAATTAGTTTAGGGCTTTCATTCATAGATTTAAAAACAAACTGAAAGCATGTATCAATTACCTCAAACGTCGCTGGATTGATGGTGGACGACGATGGAAATGGACGGCTGAAAGCAAGCTTGTTAGGGGGCGAGACAGCTTCGATAGTAAAATTAACCATAGGGGTTAAGGTCGCGGGGTGGAGAAGAGTGTATTTGGAGGTTTAATTGAATTAATATACGCATTTTCTTGCATAATCAAGCCAAATTAGTGTAGGCAAGTGTATATTAAGAAAACGAATAATTGTTGATTGATTAACCATATTAACACTGTCGGTAGGAGAAGATGGTATGTATAGCCCGGATGTTGATCAACTTTCCATAAATTCTACGAAAATTGAGGTCCAAGATACGCCAATTAAAATCGGGTTTGTATAAACAGGTACGAGTTTGGATCATGGAACGGGTCTAGGTAAATGGATAAGGGTATGGGTTATAATACTAGTTTAGTTATAATTTTCAATCTAGTCCCTGCATTTATCGTGTGGATACAAAGATAGTTAAAAGTTTATATTTAGGGTATAGATTGAATATAACTCAAAGTCTTTTTGGTAATTAATTAAATATAATAAATGGTAATTATAAAATATTATTAACTCGTAAACGAAACGTTTTGATGATTTAACTATTACCCGGAAACGAAAATGTACCGGGTATTTGATACTGATAATGTAAACGAAAAAAACCCGAGTTGTTACTTATGTTATGGTGGATCCGTATAAATCTGGTTATACTCCGTAACTGGTAGAGGACATATATGGACTTATAAGTCTAGGTCTTATACTGAACGTATACGTTGTATATCCGTATAGGTATGCACCTATACGAATGCTGGTCTTATACATTGATGTGATTCCCGTATATGTGACATATACGGATGATGGCTACTGTGACTTATACAGAAGTTGCGGCTGTTCTATAAATAGGATGTTTGTTATTTTAGTTTTAAGTTTCTGGATATTTTTCTTAATTGTAATACTTTCTGATCCAGTCAAGCTCATGCACTTAATTATAATATCTTGTATCGTGTCATTGCTATCAATAAACTTTCGGCTTAAACGAGATATCTATTATGTTTTTCATACTGTATTGATTTCTGCTCGATACATTAAAGAGTCGATCGAACGTAAACATCAACACATGATCCCGCTCATGAACTTTTAATTGGTATCAGAGCCGTGTGGTTCCAATTCTACTCGATAAACTTGATGTTTATCTCGTTTATATCATTTTTGATGCATTCCGTGTTATTGTAAACCGAAGCTTGATGATGACATATCAACGGAGGATATAGATGGCAAGTATTAATGTTTATACCTTATCTTTACATCAGATATTTCCAAAGTCTCATACATATATAAGTAGGTACAAGTCGTATTCGTTATTTGGTTGTACATACTTATATGATCGGATAAGAGATTCGACATATACAAGAATACATGTTAAAGATAACATAGATTAAAATGCTACGTATACACTATATTTACTTGCATATTGATTATTTAACGATACGTGTTGGAGATAAGAACTTGAAATTCGAAGATCGGAATGCGATAGTAGTGGAGATGGATGTTTCTAAGATTTTTGTTTTGGACGACCAAGTTTAAACCATTATTATTGATGGTTCGAAAAACATAAAGTGTTTAAACGAACAAGACGAAGCAAAACCGAGGGGGAGTCTCTTGATGCACGAAACTTTTTTCGCTTTTGTCTTGTTAGTGGTAGTTTGATAGTAGTGTTAATAAACGGGTTTTTGCGAAGAACATGTTCAGCGGATAAGAAACAAACTGAGCCCATATATTATGGTGGATCCGTATAAGTCTTGTTATACGCTGGAATTAGTGGAGGACATATATGGACTTATAAGTATGGGTCTTATACTGAATGTATATGTTTGTATATCCATATATGTAAGCACTTATATGAATGCTGGTCTTATACGTTGATGTAATTCCAATATATTTTACATATACGGATGATAGCTGCCGTGACTTATACGGAGGTTGCGGCTGTTTTATAAATAGGAC
The DNA here is from genome assembly GCF_021521415.1 of Bidens hawaiensis. Taxonomy (NCBI): domain Eukaryota; kingdom Viridiplantae; phylum Streptophyta; class Magnoliopsida; order Asterales; family Asteraceae; genus Bidens; species Bidens hawaiensis. The sequence continues at coordinate 102,196 of NW_027498579.1, forward strand.
GTTTGTTTTTTTAGTTTTAAGCTTCTGGATCTTTTTCTTATTTGTAATAATTTCTAATCCAGTCAAGCTCGTGCACTTAATTGTAATATCTTGTATCGTGTCACTACTATCAATAAACTTTGGGCTTAAACGAGATATCTATTGTGTTTTTCATATTGTTTCGATTTCCGCTCGATACATTAAAAAGTAGATCGAACGTAAACATCAACACATGATCTCGATAATGAACTTTTAATTGGTATAAGAGCCGTGTGGCTCCGATTCTACTCGAGAAACTCGATGTTTATCTCGTTTCAATCATTTTTGATGCATTTCGTGATATTGTAAACCGTAGCTTGATGATGACATATCAATGGAGGTTAAAGATGGCAAGTCTTAAAATGTTTATACCTTATCTACACATGAGATATTTCAAAAGTCTATCATACATATATAAGTAGGTTCAAGTCGCATTCGTTATTTGGTTGTAGATACTTATATGATTGGATAAAAGGTTCGATATATACAAGCGTACATGTTAAAGATAACATAGATGGAAATGTTACGTATGCGCTATATTTACTTGCATATTGATGATTTAACGACACATGTTGGGGATAATAACTTGAAATTTGAAGATCGGAATGTGATAGTAGTGCGGATGGATGTTTCTAAGATTTTTATTTTGGACAACCAAGTTTAAACCATTATTATTGAAGGTTCGAAAAACGTAAAGTGTTTAAACTGTTAGGACCGATCGGGAGACGGTTTCCCAACGATTCTCGGGGGCAACGTGTTAGAGTGCGGAATCCTACTAACACGGCGACTCGGTGGTAATCAACGACACAAACGGTAGCAATTCCTAGGATGATATGACGACCAGGTGCGGAGGAAAGGACCGAAGGGGTTGACGGGCAGAGAGGATTTCCGGGGAACAGGTCGGCTGTGTATGTGTGTTATGTGTGCTCCTCTTTCTGAAAATCCCTAAGTAACGTTTATATATCGAAGACTCATTCGATCGGATGAGTCTCTCATTCGATCGAGTGAAGCTTTGTTCGATCGAATGAGCCTGGTTCGATCGAATCAACCTTTTGTTCGATCGAACCAGTTTTCGTTTGACATTTACAATACGTTAACTAGGTTTCACTATCTTTAGTCTCACGCCGACCTACCCTGATAGAACTGGGGACATATATATGACATTTCATGTCCTAACAAACTCCCCCTTGGAGCCAGTTCTATTTATGTTTTAACCAATCGAGATTTCTTGCTCGACTGCAACTCCCCCTTGGAGTTATCTCTCCCTCTCTGTTCTCAAAGCTAGTGGTGCCCTCATTGCATCCACCAAACTCCTGTCTTCATGGAGTTATCTCACGATCCAATGGTGCAGTCCGTCAGACTTACCATAGGTTCCACATATCATGAGATGCTGTTAAATGGAATATAAGATTAACATTTAAGCACAGTTGTAGTAGATTATCAAACATGAAAGTAAAGCATAATCTAGCACAATATTCCAAAGTATATTAAAATCACTCCAAAAACAATTACAACCAGAAGATAAAACTTTGAATTACAAAGAAACCAAATAAACAAAACATATAACAATTAATCACTGGTTCCCTGTGTATATTTCTTCTGTTGTTCCTTCCAGTTAGATCCTGCATGTATGTCATAGGCAAAACAGATCCTAATGACATTTCTGTACTTTAGCGCTTGCTCCATGTCATCGGGGGCATAAAGAATTTCTGTCTTGTATAGAGTAAAAACATCCTCCCTTGACAAGTTGGTGAGCCACATAGGATCAAAAATGCGGATTGTGCTCCAATTACCATTGTCGTTGAGCACTATAACTGCTTCATGTAGTCTTCCGTCGTAGTACCAATGCCTGAACGATTTGTAGAAGTCCTGCTTCATCTTTCGTAGCGGAATCTTCTTCATTGTAAGTGGTGGCATGTACTTCAAAATGACTTTCGGCCTGTTGGTGATCGGATCGATCTCCTTTTTACTTGTATAACGCTTTGGCCTTTGCGGTGTAATCAATCTCCATTTTGAGTTGTATTCCTTTCGTAATACACTCTGATAGTACGATGCGAATGGAGATGAGCTTGCGTATAGCATGTCCAGGTAATTAAGACGATTAAGATCGTAAGTTGGAAGAGTCTTCAAGTCTGTGATTCGTTGATAGTACTCAACCCCCTTTTCCCTTTTGACAGCTACGCAGTTCAGGTCTTTCAGACACGCCCAAGCTAGGATTTCTCCAGAGGTTCTCCGACCCTTAGTATCATATGACTTTGTGTGAGGAATGGTCGGTTTCGCTTGGCGTTTAGACCTGATCTTTTCAAGAATAGCATTGAACGCTTTCTTGCATTCTTCTGTTTTGTCTTTAAATTCGGCTTGATCGGCTTCAGACGGCTGTTTCATAGCATTTGACCTTTCGTCAGCCTTCTTCTGCACTTCCTCCTCGTTTACGTTTTGAAAGAAGCTTGATGAGTTGGGAATATCGTCAGTTTGCGACGTGTAGTACTCAGGATATTCTTCCCTTGTCAAGTCTTCTATTTCGACATCTTCAAAGTGAGGAGGATCGACTTGTGTCGGATCAGCGGCCGTCGGTGATGGTGAGTCGGTTGAAGCAGCTGCAGCAGATGTGGATTCTGTTGAAGGCAACGCCAGAACTTTGCCTGTTTCTTCGTTTGAAAACTCGAACATTTGCTCTAGCTCTTCTTCCGTGAAGTTGTGCGAAATCTCACCTTCTTCCACGTCTCCACTTGAGAAGATTTGCTGTTCATCTGGGTTGTCCAAGAGATACGTGAAAAACTCCGCTGCTGTTTTTGACTGCAGCGGTTGGACATTTGATGTATCAGCATCACCTGCTTGATTAATAATCACAACACAGTAAAAAAAATTTTTTTTTTTTTTGTTTTTTTTTTTTTTTTAAATAAACATATGTAATATCATAAACGTTAAGTACAAAACAATTACATATGACAATGGAATATAAATAAGGATTACAAGATTTAAACATTAAAATCCTCACTACATTCACTCAAAAATCACTCAGTTACCTTCACCTTCATCATCATCTGAGTTCAGCTCGTCGGTGTCCACATCAACATTAGCTGGACCTTCCAGACGAAGAACGTCTCCTTTAAGCTCAGTCACCTTAGCTTCAAGGTTTCTGTTTGACTCCACAAGGCTTTTATTGGACTCTACCAGGCTTTGATTTGACTCTTTGAGCTCTGTGATAGCAGATCCCTGTTCAGCAACAGTAGCAGTGAGCTGAGTGTTCTCAATCTTCAACCTGTCGTTGTCAGCTTGAAGTTGAGCCATTTGTTCATCTCTGATTCTGTTATGCTCTTCCTGCTGTGTCCTGAACATGAACATCTGCATCATCGCCTTGTGCAGGTCGGCAATTTCAGAAGCGACCTTGGGAGGGAGGGAGATCTCCTGTTGAGGTTGAGGAGGAGGTGGCGGTGCGGACTGAGGTGTTGGAGGAGGAGCTTGTTGTGCTGGAGGAGCAGTAGAAGAGGTCCCAACTGATGGTAACATTGCGGGACGAGGTTGGCTGAGAAATAAATTCCTGTACTTTCGAGTAACCTTCCTCTTTTGTCTCTTCGCCGGCCTTTCTTCACCTGTCGGTTGATCAGCAGGCTGCTCCTCAAACACTACTTCTTCACCGGTTTCCAAATCTTCAACATTTAAGTAGGTATCAGCTTCCTTCTCTGCATCAGTCCTGGTGTCCTCAGGGACTACTTCGTCTTCAGTGTCTGATTCATCACTGGTTTTCTGATACGGAAGGTCCTCGACATCTGAGTCACTTGAGGTGTTCCTCCACTTCCTCTTTGGTGGAGCCTGATAAAACGGATTCGCCACATGCCCAAAACAACGTTTGTGTGGGGGCCTTGTTGGACGATCCTTGTATGACTTGAGACGGTTCAAAGTCTCATTCTTCATGTGGTCTAGCTTTACCACATCTCCGTCATTCTCTTTCAACAGCCCCGGTGCCTGGTCATCAACTATCATCTGCACAAACCTCGGGTACCGTAGAAACTTCTCACCCGCCCCTTGTTTTATGGTGAGGTTTTCCACCATGTGACTGAATGTCATTTGAGAGAAATTGAAGGGGCGGTTCATCACGAGTGCTGCCACGGTGAATTGCATGCTCTCCCTTATCTTATCAAAACTTGTACGTTGAGGACCCAGACAGTGCATCACCACGTGCGCCAGATATTTGAATTCTGGGCACAAATTTGCTTTGAGAAGCAGACCGGCATTGAGATCGCCGTCATACTTCATGCGTGCGAAACATCCTCTCGTTGCTGCAGGATGTAATGTGGTCGGGTCAGAGTCTGTATCTGCAAACCCGCAGACATCTCTAAGAATCTGGGCAGAAACAACAATTTGATGCCCTCGGACTGTGGAGCGTATCACCGACGGCTCGACGGACTTGTCGTGCGTGGCGTTTCTCCAAAACTCCTGTTGAACCGACATTATCGGCTCAACGATCCTTGAGATAGGAATGAATATCCTTGACCTCTTTAAAAACTTAATCATCTGCGCAAAGTCCTTGCCGTGACTTGATTTTTCATCTAAAAATGCCACAATGTTGTGTTTGATCGACGTTTTGTACGGAGCAATAACCTGTGCAGCTTCAGCCATTGAATCTGTATACATAGACATGTTAAAACAGACAGATATCTAAAAGACTGAATTTGTTAAAAAAAAAAAAAAAAATTTTTTTTTTTTTTTTTTTTTTTTTTTTTTTTTTTTTTTTTTTTTTTTTTTAAACTTCTGGACTGGTTCGATCGAATTATAAAGGATTCGATCGAATGAACTAATCATCCGATCGATTGAGACATATATTCGATCGATTTAGACTGGTTCGATCGAATGGACTCATTCGATTCCTTCAACCAGAACCCAGATTTCAACGAGACCCGAATCGGTTTTTCGACCGATTAACCACAATCAACATGTGCGAAACATTGAAAGATGTTGTTTACATGTTTTCCAATGACCCTCATGACCCGACAACTCAAAAAAAACTCAGTTTTATTGTCGGGACCGTTTCCGACACCAAAAACGGCCCGAAAACCTATCGAAACGCGGACGAAAATCAATAAAACTTACATTTTTGAAATCTACGCGAAAAAGTGAATAAACTGGTCGGATCAAAAAGAGGTTTTAGCACGATCGATTTTGAGAGGGAAATTTCAAATTCTTTTCGGATGAAAATGTCCGATCGAATGACTTCTGCTATTTATACAGATTTTTGACTCATCCGATCGAATAAACTTGTTCGCTTGACTCATCCGATCGAATGAGACACACTATTCGATCGGATGGATTTCTTCCCTCAAACTGATTTTTCACAATAACTTATCCGATCGATTTGGCACATTCGATTGACTGACTCGATCGAATGGCTACATGTTCGATCGAATGAGGAAAAGTTTTAGAAAAATTTGACTTTTAAACTTCTTATTCCCCGTCATCGATCACGGTGCTTTTGAACCTGCAAGAAAACTTAAACTTTTGACATTTGGTTAGTTAGCATAGAAATTTTCCGATTTTGTGAGCTCAGTTCCTGTAGAACATAAAGATCATAAAACGTTAGTAAACACACAGAAAATATCAGGTCCAACCAACTTCGGTTTTATTGCAACTTCTTCCTTCTCTCATTACACACTTGGTTGCGCAGATAAACGTTTAGCAACCTGCATGAGTTTTTCTTTCATTCCTACACACTGAATAAACATTTAGTAGGAACAGACAGGAATCAGACTACCTGTCACAATGATTTCTCATCGACTTTCAAACATTAAGAATAAAATAAAATAACCAAAAATAAAATCTTAATTATTTATTTACAGGGAGGGACAGGGATCAGACTACCTGTCACAATGATTTCTCATCGACATTAAAGCAGAATAAAATTAAAGAAAAATTAATTCAAATTAAAAATGTTTTTGAATTTTTTTTTTTCTTGTTTCTTTTTATAATATTCAGACTGAAATAAACATCTGTACAAAAATTTAAAACACATTATTTTTGGTTGAGAAGGATCTATAATAAGAAATCATACAGACGTATATGACTATCTACTGAGACTTTTTGAGATTTTTTTTTTTTTTTTTTTTTTTTTTTTTTTTTTTTAATATACGAAGTTGAACAAGACATAATGAATATTCTTTTTGTGAGAAAGATCCGAACAGGAATCATACTAATTAAGTGACTGTCACATAGATCCGTGTTGAGCTGTATTATGACATAAAGAAACAGGTTATGAGCATGAAAATAACTTAAAATGGTTTTCATCGTTTCTGTGATACGAGTTAGGTTCAATTATGTCTCAAAATTTAAGTGAATAACAACTCAGAGATTATGATGCCTCCTATCTATTCTCAAAGCGTATTTGGCTTTCCCCAAGTCACCCCGAATTGACTTTGACCCATAGTGTCTGATTAAGGTTGTAAGTGTCTTCATCTGCTTCCCGTTTTCTTTCTTACTCCATAATTGAGAAGTCTTGACATTATTAACTCTAGAATGTTTCAATAACTCATAAAGAATCATTTTTTTTTTTTTTTTTTTTTTTTTGAATGTTACATAGACTTCAGAGTAGTAAAACAATTGCAAGTCCCGAATCTGGATCACTGCAGTTTCTTCATGCACTATCTTTACGGGAATCAGAACACTTATGGGCTCGTGTATGACTGGGTAATCGCTTTTCTGCCTATCATTCGGAAAGATATATATGAAGACAAACAAAACTCTTAAGGAGTTTCCACGTAAAATCGAGTAGATTTAGTTTGTATCACATCTACTTTTACGCACCATAAAAAGCTACCATGACACACAATGACTGTTCTAAAGCCTTTTAAGCCTAATAACTTCACTAGTTAAGCACACAGAATCAGTATATCTATCATTTTCCAAGGTTGGATCAATTTCTCATTTTCTGAATATAAATGAATGTCTTTAAAAAAACGTTTAAATTATTTCGCCCCGATCAAGTCAAAGTCTTCAGGTAAACGGCTATCCTGAAGATCCAATGGATCAACTGGACCGACCACATACGAGTATGTGTCCTTCTAACTAAGTATAACCGACTATTTTTCAGCGAAAGAATAAAAACCATCAAAACCCGCCCCGATCACTTTCAGTCATCTGGTTAATGGCTATCCTCATAATCTACTAGTAGAAATAAGGACCAAAACACATCCGAAAATGTGTCCATCAAACTGAGGTAACCGACATAATTTTAAGCGATAGTGATGTATAAAAATTTAATATAAGAAAAATGAAAATAAGCTGTACAGAAATAGCAAATCTTTTTGATGTCTCAGTATGATAGCGTCTGTGTACTATCACCTTTCTTGTAACAAGATCAACTTCTCAAAATTTTGAAAGTTTTTTAATGTTTTTGGGTTTTTGTATTTTATATTGTTTTTGGTTTTTCTTGAACCTTTTCTCCCCCTAGAATTTATAAAAAACAAAATCTTTTTGGACTTTTTCAAATTTTTAAGAAAAGAAAAAATGAAAACAATTTAAATGATATCTTCAGGAACATCATCTGATATACGTTTAACGCCGTTGATCTCTAGTAAATATAAAAACCGTGGTTTATCAAATGCTTTAGTGAAGAGATCAGCGCGTTGTTCCTGAGTGGGGATTTTTATCACATCGATTAACTTCTTTTCGTAGCAATCACGAAGGAAGTGATATCGAATTTCGATGTGCTTCGTTTTGCTAAAATGAACCGGATTTTTGGTAATTGAAATTGCAGCAGAATTATCAATATATATGGGAGTAGTAGAGCATTCAATACCGTAGTCACGCATTTGTTGCTGAATCCAAATAACTTGAGAACAGCAACTGGCAGCCGCAATATATTCCGCCTCAGCTGTTGAAGTGGAGACTGACGTCTGCTTTTTGCATTGCCACGTTACTAAACGACTTCCAAAGAACTGACATCCTGCTGTTGTTGATTTGTAATCGAGTTTACAACCACCATAGTCCGAATCACTATACGCATGTAGATCAAAGTTATCATCATAAGGATACCAAAGACCCCAATCTGGAGTACCCTTCAGATAACGCAAAATTCTTTTGACTGCAATCAGATGGGAGACCTTCGGCTTTGACTGATAACGTGCACAGAGACACGTAGCAAACATTATGTCTGGCCGAGAAGCAGTCAGGTACATTAGAGATCCGATGATCCCTCTATAGTGAGTTGGATTGATCAATTCACCCTTCTCGTCAGGATTAATCCCGTGATTAACCTCTAAAGGAGTTCCCTGTGAAGAAGAACTCAACATCTCAAACCGTTTCAAGATGTCATTGACGTATTTTGTCTGGTGAATGAAGATACCGGAATCTTTTTGATCAACTTGAAGTCCTAAGAAGAACTTCATCTCACCCATGGAGCTCATTTCAAATTTTTCTTTCATCACTTGTTCGAACTCCTTACAAAGTGTTTTATTCGTGGACCCGAAGATGATGTCGTCCACGTACACTTGTACCATAATTAGATCTCCTTCTTTTTCTTTTGTGAATAGCGTGCAGTCAATGGTTCCCCTTCTAAACCCGTTGTTCAGAAGGTGTTTGGATAGTTCTTTATACCAAGCTCTCGGGGCTTGGTGAAGACCGTACAAAGCCTTGTTGAGCAGATAGGCTTTGTCCTTGTGATATGGGTCTTCAAAACCTGGAGGTTGTGCCACATATACGGTCTCTTCGATGTGACCGTACAAAAAGGCACTCTTGACGTCCATCTGATATACTTTGAATTTCTTGAAAGATGCATACGCCAAGAACATCCGGATTGCCTCCAAACGAGCAACCGGAGCATATACCTCATTGTAGTCTAGGCCTTCGATTTGCCTAAACCCTTGGACCACCAGCCGGGCTTTGTTGCGAACAATCACTCCACGATCGTCACGTTTACATTTTAGTACCCACTTAGTGCCAATTTTCTTCTGACCTTTGGGGAGATCCACCAGCTTCCACACACCAAGTCTTTTAAACTGCAATAATTCCTCTTGCATGGCTGTGACCCAGTTGGGATCTTTCAGCGCATCGGTGGTGCTGTGTGGTTCTTCTTGTGCTAAGAAGCATTCATGGGCATTAAGAGCAACTAATCCTGACTCCATCATTTCTGTGTAGAGACCAAAATTCAGCTGTCGACGAGTTTTGACACCCTGTTGAATGTCCCCTATAATGTTGTCTTGTGGATGATCACGTTCAGTCCTAACAACCGGATTGTCAGGAACGACAACATTTTGTTCCAAGTTAGTTAAGTTCGGCTCAGGAACTGGAGCGGTTTGTTCCATGTTGTTTGTGTTCAGCTCAGGAACTGGAGCGAATTGTGGTGCTGCCTCTGAAGTAGACGTTAGAGGCGGATCTGTGATAGACACATCTTGATTTGACGAGGACGGTTGTGAAATAACATGTGTCGGTGCCGGTCGTACAAAGTCTGTTGGTGTTTCATCTTCAGATTCGGAATCAGATGACTCAAGAACTTGTTCTGTTGACTCTGTGGAAGAAGACGTTGACGGACCAGGATGAGATGAGCGTTGCTGTGATTCATCAGGAGGTGCATTTTGCGCCTCATACATCATTTGAATAGCAACATCATTCAGATTGAATGACTTGACCCATTTGTCAAAGTCAAACAACCAGTCTTCACCTGTCCCTTTGGCTGGTTCTGTGTAGCGTTGAACATCAACGTGGTACCATTCTTCAACCAATTTTGTTGATCGGTTGTAGACCCTTTTGAGAGGAACGCTATAACCCAGAAAGTAACCCTTAATAATCTTCTCCTCGAACTTGTTATCAACTTGCCTTTTGAGTAACGTGCAAAGAGCCCCAAATGGTTCCAGGTGCTCTAAGTTAGGCCTTCGACGTTGAAGAAGCTCGAAACTAGTCTTGCCGTGGCGCTTGACAATGCCAACCCGATTCAGTGTGAAACAGGCGTTGGCAATTGCCTCATTCCAAAACGTGACTGGCAACACTGAGTCAGCTAACATGGTTCTTGCTGTCTCGATTAACGTACGGTTTTTCCTTTCAGCAACCCCGTTCATTTGTGGAACATACGGAGCACTGAATTCTTGAACGATGCCTTTTTCTTTGCAGTAAGTATCAACGTTTGCGTTCTTAAACTCTGTACCGTTATCTGACCGAATTCTTCGAACCTTCAGCTTGTATTGCGACTCAAGAGTCGTGACTAGCAGACTAATACACCCAAAAGTTTCAGACTTCGCTTTTAGGAAAAACACCCATGAGAATCTTGAATATTCATCAGTGACCACTAGACAGTATGAGTGCCCAGCAATACTTTTGACGCTGATTGGGCCAAAAAGATCCATATGTAGAAGTTCCAACGGCATATCAATGGAGTGGAAACTCTTAGACTTGTGGGACCTTTTTCGTTGTTTTCCGGCTTTACACTGAACGCATGAATCAGGGAGATGAAAACTTCTTAGATTGACTCCCTCAACCATTCTATTGTGCACCAGCTTGTTCATGTTCCTGACGTTTATGTGTCCCATCCGTTTATGCCAAATGACAGTATCACGTTCGGATGCCTTGGACACAAAACATGTTGCAGTTGGAGATGATGACCCTGCCTTAGCCATATCCAGAATGTAGAGATCACTCTGGCGTGCGGCTGACATTAGAACTTTGTCTTCAGGAAAGTTGACGTCCTTAGACAAGATGTGGCAGTCTCGTTCATCAAACATTACTTTGAAACCTTTGTCGCAGATTTGACTTATGGACAACAGGTTGTTCTCCAACTCTTTGATGAAATTAACTTTCTCAAACGAAACTCGCCCATTAGACACAATTCCTTGGGCCGTGATAAAACCTCCTTGATTTCCTGCAAAGGAAACTGCACCTCCTTTTATTTGTCTGACATTTGAAAGAAGATTCATGTTTCCAGTCATGTGCCTGGAAGCTCCTGAGTCTATGATCCACATGTTGAATCTTGGATCATATCGAGCAACCTGCACACAAAGACAAAAGGTTTAAATATCATTGGAAACCCAAGCCCTTAAGGTCTTGGGTTTTCCATCTTCATCACGAATGAACAATTCAATCCATTTACCCTCATTAACACTGTTTTCAGATTTGACGTTGTTATCAACAGTGTTAGTTTTCTTTGGTTTCCAAAAGTCAGTCTTCTTCTCAACATGTTTGAGATAGCTGGTTGAAGACTGGGTTTCACTTGTCGAAGTGGAAACCTTTGAAACTGATGGGTTTGAGAATTGGTGTGGTGAGGTTGGCTGAGGTTTCCGAGGAGAAACCGACCTCGGTGTGTGAAACCGTTCTTGACCTTGAATGTCAATGGTCGGTCTCCTCCTAGGAGGTGACTTGACATACCTCGGATCCGGAGTCGATATGTACTGCTTAGGATCCGTGTACTTATAGCAAAATCTTGCTATATGCCCTACCTCTCCACACGAAAAACAGTAGTTTCTCCCCCTTTGACTTGGTGGAGAGAAATAACTCTGGTTTTGTCTGTTATCATAGTACCCCCTGGATTTGACATTTTGGGGTGGAGTTTGTCTAGGAGGGTGTTTTGGGAAATTATGTTTTTCATTAACGTTACCCTCCTTTACAAACTGGGTACTATGTTCCACATAGACTTTCTCAGATTTAGGAATAAACTTTTTCTTCTGAGAACTTCTTGTTGTTGTTGCCTTTGACTTAGATGGTGGCGGGCCCGATTTAGTTGTAGAACCTAAGTCTGTGGCATCAACATTTTGTTTGAACTCAGGAGCCGGGTCAATGACTTCTTTACCCTTAGACTTAGAAATTTGGTTTGTGTCCTCGGGTATATAATCATTTGATTCATCATCCGGCACAGCTCCTGGTGTGCTTGCAAATTGATTCAGGATCGGGGGTGGGACATTGTTGTATCCCACTCCTTTTTCCTTTTTGCCTCGGAACTCGGGAATAATGTGTTCTAATAAATAAGATGAATTTGAATAACTTTTTAATTTGAAATTTAATGATTCAAAATCAGCTTTCAAGTTTTCCAATTCTTTTTTCAAAACATTATTCTTATTTATGTGAAAATTGATAGAATCTTGTTGATTAAGAACACATATTTCAAGTTCCTTGTTCTGACGCTTAAGGCCATCAATCTTTTCTTTAAAAGCAGACTCTTTCTGCTTCCAAGCCTTATTCTGTGCAAGCGCGTCAGTCAGTTCCATTAAAGATCTTGAGGCTGCTTGTTTGTAAGCCTCGAGATCTTCAATTCTCTCTTTTAGAGATTGAATTTCTTGTTCATACAACTCACATTTTAAACATTTAACATTTACAGATTTAGGAGTTGAAGGGTTAGAACTTACCTTGGCATTACTTGAAGTGTCTGCCATGAACGCGGAGCATAGTTTCCCCGCTCTACCCAAAAACGATGGAGAAGTTACTTTAATTTCTGCTTCTTTGACTTCTTCATCTTTAGCAGTCTCCTTGTGAATTGTTGAACTTTGAGATGTTTGAGGAGTGTTTGACTCGTTCTCATGATCCTCTTTCATCTCCGTAACTACCACTTCAGCCTCTGCATCTACTACTTGAACTTCAGTAGCTGGTTCCTCGACTATATATGCTTCGTTTTTCGAGGAAACCACAGACCCAGAATCTGAGTCTCCATCTAGATCAGCCATATTTATGTTGAAGTTCCAAGTTTCACCCTCATCTCCTTGAACTGCAAGAGCAGTTTCATTGTTGATGTTGTTTGTTGCTGTTGGGTTTTGAGGGACCTGTTGTCTCTCAAGATTGACATTTGCAGCAGCAGCCGTAGGAGTGGATGTTGAAGAAGTGGTTCGGAAAGGGTATTGATGACCTTCCCGTCTGGGCTTCGAACACTCCTTGGCGAAGTGACCAAGTTCACCACAGTTGTAACATTTGACTTTGTTTTTGTCAAAGCCGAACTTGGATTTGTTGTTGATAGTGAGGGCCTGACCGGTTTTCTTTGTCCATTTCTTGGCCCTTCGGAACGCACTGCCAAGTGCCCACATAATATCTATGCGTTCCATGTCGTCTTCATCCAATTGTTCGTAGTCATCGCTGTCCAGATGACTATTTCCCAACTTTCCAGCTACCATCAAACTGTATGACTCTATAATCGTACCCAGAGTTGCCATGTGTTCTTTGGCAACCTCAACAGTTACAGCTCCCAAGCCCTCTGTATTTAACGTTGCTTTTTCCATGGGCTTGGTTCCGGAGTTTGTACTTGCATTACCGGGAGTTGACGGTGGTGGAACAGACGATCTTGTTTCAGTCCCCTTTGAATTCGACACTGAGGAGACGAAAGCAGTCTTGATCGGTGCATGATCATTTACATCTGACAACGGAGATTTTGACATGTATAACGATTTGTCAGGTGTTGATCTTGGCTTTCTTGAGGAGGCTCTCAGTTCAGCATCCTCTTGTCTGATCTCTTTAATGAAATCAGAGAGAAGAATTGTTTCGAGTTGGTGACTTCTTCTCATCACCGTTAGAAAGGTGCTCCAACTGGGTGGGAGACCTTGTGCTAGACATCTCACTTTCTCAGTGCCAGTAGTTCTAACGTTGTAGGCCTTGAGCTCAGACATGAGATGATAAAATCTCGACAGCAGTGACTCGATATCTTCTCCTGATTCCGGACCAAACAAATCGAATTCACGCTTTAGTTCCCTAGCGTGAATATCTCTCAGTGAATCCGACCCTTCACATCTTTCAACCAAGGCGTTCCATAGTGTTGACGCTGTAGTGAATTGGTTGAACTGGTGAAACAAATCGCTGGAAAGGGCTTGTGATAATAGTGAGAAAGCCTTCTTTTCAGCTTCAAATGCTGTCTTCTGTTCATCAGACAGCCTGAAATAGCTTAAAGCTTCACCATCGTCGTTGGTTGGATGAACCCAAGCTGTCTGAACAGCTTCCCATAATCCAGGATTCACACCGGTTATGTGAATCTGGAATCTAGTCTTCCAAGTGTTGAACTCGTTTAACGCCATTAGCTTAGGAGGCTTGTTATAGCTTCCCGATTCCGAGTCACTTTCGAGGATTGACTGGATCCTCTTGGTTGAGCTTGTACTTGAAGACATGTTTGCTTAACACCGAGAAGACTGAAAAACACTTAAAATTTGCTAAGTGTTGAAAAAAACAGTCTGCTGATCGAATGTGTTGTATTCGATCGGATGAGTGGTCTATTCGATCGGGTGTGAGCTGACTCGATCGAATGTCTGTTTGGGTTAAGGTTCTGGTGTTATGAGGCTGATTCGATCGAATGGGAACTTTTTCGATCGAATAGGGTGTTAGGTTCGGTCGGATAAGTATCTGGTTCGAACGAAACGGGTTGTGTATCTTGTTCGATCGATTGGGAACTAGTTCGATCGAATGGGGTCTTGGTTCGGTTCTGATGTTGACTTAGTCGATCGGATGGGTTATGACAATCGAATTTGACACTGATCGAATGGGTTGATCAAATGGGTGACTAAGTCGATCGGTTGGGTACTGGTTCGATCGAATGATTGGGACTTATTCGATCGAACGAAGGGAGCGTATGTTGAGGCGGGAAAAGCTGGTTCGGTCAACGTTTAAACTTGTTCGATCGAATAGGAGGGCTATTCGATCGAATGGGTTCCAAAAATAGACTGATTCGATCGGGAAATCTGTATTTTCCAAAATTAGAAGATTTTGACGAAAATTCGGATTTTGAAACAAAAACAAGAAATCTTGACGATCGAGGACCACTTTATGACTATTTTTAAACTTATAACATAAACACAACTTAATTCCAACCCAAAAACGGATCAAAACAACCAAAAACTCGAAGAACACGAAGAACGCGAAGAACGTTCTTGACGAAAACCCGAATTTTAACACGAAATCCTTTGATCAAAAACCAAAATATGACAATATTAACTGTTTTTGACACAAAACCGATGAACACAAGACCAAAAACCAAGATTTTACCGGAAATTTTACGTAAAAATAACGAATTTGACTCTAAAAACGCAATTTTTACCACGAATCTACCGAGAATCAAGAACCAAAGGCTCTGATGCCACTTTGTTAGGACCGATCGGGAGACGGTTTCCCAACGATTCTCGGGGGCAACGTGTTAGAGTGCGGAATCCTACTAACACGGCGACTCGGTGGTAATCAACGACACAAACGGTAGCAATTCCTAGGATGATATGACGACCAGGTGCGGAGGAAAGGACCGAAGGGGTTGACGGGCAGAGAGGATTTCCGGGGAACAGGTCGGCTGTGTATGTGTGTTATGTGTGCTCCTCTTTCTGAAAATCCCTAAGTAACGTTTATATATCGAAGACTCATTCGATCGGATGAGTCTCTCATTCGATCGAGTGAAGCTTTGTTCGATCGAATGAGCCTGGTTCGATCGAATCAACCTTTTGTTCGATCGAACCAGTTTTCGTTTGACATTTACAATACGTTAACTAGGTTTCACTATCTTTAGTCTCACGCCGACCTACCCTGATAGAACTGGGGACATATATATGACATTTCATGTCCTAACATAAACGAACAAGACGAAGCAAAATCCGAGGGGGAGTCTGTTGATACACGAAACTTCTTTAGCTTTCGTCTTGTGTGGTCGTTTGATAGTAGTGTTAATAAACGGGTTTTGCGAAGAACATGTTCAATGGATCAGATACAAACTGAGCCCTTATGTTATGGAGGATCTGTATAAGTGTTGTTATACGCTGGAACTAGTGGAGGACATATATGGACTTATAAGTCTGGGTCTTATACTGAACGTATATGTTTGTATATCCGTATATGTATGCACTTTTACGAATGCTGGTCTTATACTTTGATGTGATTCACATATATTTTACATATACGAATGATGGCTGCTGTGACTTATACGGAGGTTGCGGCTGTTTTATAAATAGGATGTTTAGTATTTTAGTTTTAAGTTTCTGGATCTTTTTCTTATTTGTAATACTTTCTGATCCAGTCGAGCTCGTGCACTTAATTGTAATATCGTGTATCGTGTCACTACTATCAATAAACTTTAGGCTCATACGACATATCTATCGTGTTTTTCATACTGTATCGATTTATGCCCGATACTTTAAAGAGTAGATCGAACGTAAACATCAACACATGATCTAAATCATGAACTTTTAATTGGTAAAAGAGTCGCGTGACTCCGATTCTACTCGAGAAACTCGATGATTATCTCATTTCTATCATTTTTGATGCATTTCGTGTTATTGTAAACCGAAGCTTGATAATGACATATCAATGGAGGTTGAAGATGGCAAGTCTTAAATGTGTATACCTTACCTTCACATGAGATATTTCAAAATTCTATCATACATTTATAAGTAGATACAATTTGTATTTGTTATTTGATTGTACATACTTATATGATCAGACAACAGATTCGACATATACAAGCGTACATGTTAAAGAGACATAGATGAAAATGTTACGTATATGCTATATTTATTTGCATATTGATGATTTAATGATATGTGTGGGAGATTAAAACTTGAAATTAGAATATCGGAATGCGATAGTAGTGTGGACGGATGTTTCTAAGATTTTTGTTTTGGACGACCAAGTTTAAACCATTATTATTGAAGGTTCGAAAAACGTAAAGTGTTTAAAAAAACAAGACAAACAAAATCCGACGGGGAGTCTGTTGATGCATGAAACGTCTTTTGCTTTCGTCTTGTTAGTGGCCGTTTGATAGGAGTGTTAACAAACGGGTTTTGTGAATAACATATTCAGCGGATAAGAAACAAACTAAGCCCATATGTAATGGTGGATCCGTATAGGTCTTTTTATACGCTGAAACTAGCGGATGACATATATGGACTTATAAGTATGGGTCTTATACTTAACGTATATGTTTGTATAACCGTAAATGTATGCACTTATACGAATGCTGGTCTTATACGTTGATGTGATTCCCGTATATGTGACAAATACAGATGACGACTGCTGTGACTTTTACGGTGGTTGTGGCTGTTTTATAAATAGGATGTTTGTTATTTTTGTTTCAAGCTTCTAGATCTTTTTCTTATTTGTAATATTTTCTGATCCAGTCAAGATCGTGCACTTAATTATAATATCTTGTATCATGTCGCTACTATCATTAAACTTTGGGCTTAAACGAGATATCTATTGTGTTTTTCATATTGTTTCAATTTCCGCTCGATACATTAAAAAGTAGATCGAACGTAAACATCAACACATGATCTCAATCATGAACTTTTAATAGGTATAAGAGCCGTGTGGCTCCGATTCTACTCGAGAAACTTGATGTTTATCTCGTTAAAATCATTTTTGATGCATTTCGTGATATTGTAAACCGAAGCTTGATGATGACATATCAATGGAGGTTGAAGAATGCAAGTCTTAAACGTTTATACCTTATCTTCACATGAGATATTTCAAAAGTCTATCATACATATATAAGTAGGTTCAAGTCGTATTCGTTATTTGGTTGTACATACTTATATGATCGGACAAGAGATTCAACATATACAAGCGTACATGATAAAAGGGTACATAGATGAAAATGCTACGTATACGCTATATTTACTTGCATATTGTTTATTTAACGATACGTTTTGGAGATAAGAACTTCAAATTCTAAGATCGGAATACGATAGTAGTCCTGATGGATGTTTCTAAGATTTTTCTTTTAGACGACCATGTTTAAACCATTATTACCTGAAGGTTCGAAGAACGTAAAGTGTTTAAACCAACAAGACGAAGCAAAACCCGAAGGGGAGTCTGTCGATGCATGAAACGTCTTTAGCTTTCGTCTTGTTAGTGGTCGTTTGATAGTAGTGTTAACAAAGGGGTTTTTTGAAGAACATATTCGGTGGATAAGAAACAAACTAAGCCCATATGTTATGGTGGATCCGTTTACGTTTTGCTATACGTTGGAACTAGTGGAGGATATATATGGAATTATAAGTCTGGGTCTTATACTGAACGTATATGTTTGTAAATCCATATATGTTTTCACATATACGAATGCTGGTCTTATACGTTGATGTGATTCCCGTATATGTGACATATATGGATGACGGCTGCTGTGACTTATACGGAGGTTGTGGCTGTTTTATAAATAGGATGTTTGTTATTTTAGTTTTTAAGTTTCTGGATCTTTTTATTATTTGTAATATTTTCTGATCCAGTCAAGATCGTGCACTTAATTGTAATATCTTCTATCGTGTCACTACTATCAATAAACTTTGGGCATAAACGAGATATTTATCGTGTTATTCATATTGTATCGATTTCCGCTCGATACATTAAAGAGTAGATTGAACGTAAACATAAACACATGATCCATATCATGAACTTTTAATTGGTATCAGAGCGGCGTGGCTCCGATTCTACTCGAGAAACTTGATGTTTATCTCTTTTCTATCATTTTTGATGCATTTCGTGTTATTGTAAACCGAAGCTTGATGCTGACATATCAATGGAGGTTGAAGAATGCAAGTCTTAAACATTTATACCTTATCTTCACATGATATTTAAAAAGTCTATCATACATATATAAGTAGGTACAAGTCGTATTCGTTATTTGGTTGTACATACTTATATGATTGGACAAGAGATTCGACATATACAAACGTACATGTTAAAGAGTACATAGATGAAAATTCTACGTATACGCTATATTTACTTGCATATTGTTGATTTAACGATACGTGTTGGAGATAAGAACTTGAAATTCGAAGATTGGAATGCGATAGTAGTGCGGATGGATGTTTCTAAGATTTTTGTTTTGGAAGACAAAGTTTAAACCATTATTATTAAAGTTTCGAAAAACGTAAAGTGTTTATACGAACAAGATGAAGAAAAATCCGACGGGGAGTCTGTCGACGCATGAAACGTCTTTATCTTTCGTCTGGTTAGTGCTCATTTGATAGAAGTGTTAACAAACAGGTTTTGTGAAGAACATATTCAGTGGATAAGAAACAAACTAATCCCATATGTTATGGTGGACCCGTATAGGTCTTGTTATACGCTGGAACTAGTGGAGGATATATATGGACTTATAATTCTGGGTCTTATACTGAACGTATATGTTTGCAATTATACGAATGCTGGTCTTATAAGTTGATGTGATTCCCGTATATGTGATATATACGGATGACGGCTGCTGTGACTTATACGGAGGTTGTGGCTATTTTATAAATAGGATGTTTGTTATTTTAGTTTTAAGTTTCTGGATCTTTTTCTTATTTGTAATATTTTCTGATCCAGTCAAGCTCATGCACTTAAATGTAATATCTTGTATCGTGTCACTACTATCAATAAACTTTGGGCTTAAACAAGATATCTATCGTGTTTTTCATATTGGATCGATTTCCGCTCGATACATTAAAGAGTAGATCGAACGTAAACATAATCACATGATCCCAATCATGAACTTATTTGGTATCAGAGCTGCGTGGCTCTGATTCTACTCAAGAAACTCGATGTTTATCTCGTTTTTATCTTTTTTGATGCATTTCATGTTATTGTAAACCGAAGCTTGATGATGACATATCAATGGAGGTTGAAGAATGCAAGTCTTAAATGTATATACGTTATCTTCACATGAGTTATTTCAAAAGTCTATCATACATATATAAGTAGGTACAAGTCGTATTCGTTATTTGGTTGTACATACTTATATGATCGGACAATAGATTTGACATATACAATCGTACATGTTAAAGAGAACATATACCAAAATGTTATGTATATGCTATATTTACTTGCATATTGATTATTTAACGCTACGTGTTGGACTTAAGAACTTGAAATTCGAAGATCGGAATGCGATAGTAGTGCGGATGCATGTTTCAAAGATTTTTGTTTTGGACGACCAAGTTTAAACCATTATTATTGAAGGTTCGAAAAACGTAAAGTGTTTAAACGAACTAGATGAAACAAAATCCGAGGTTGAGTCTGCTTATACACGAAACGTGTTTAGCTTTCGTCTTGTTAGTGGGCGTTTGATAGTAGTGTGAACAAACGGGTTTTGCGAAGAACATGTTCAACGGATAAGTAACAAACTTAGCACATATGTTATGGTGGATCAGTATAAGTCTTGTTATACGCTGGAGTTGGTGGACATAAATGGACTTATAAGTCTGGGTTTTATACTGAACTTATATGTTGGTATATCCGTTTATGTATGCACTTATACACATGTTGGTCTTATATGTTGATGTGATTCCCGTATATGTAACTTATACGGATGATGGCTGCTTTGAATTATACGGAGGTTGCGGCTGTTCTATAAATAATATGTTTGTTATTTTAGTTTTATACGTTGATAGTAGTGTTAACAAACGGGTTTTGCGAAGAACATGTTCAACTGATAAGTAACAAACTGAGTGCATTTGTTATGTTGGATCCGTATAAATCTTGTTATACGCTAGAACTGGTGGAGGAAATATAATGACTTACAAGTCTGGGTCTTATACTGAACGTATGTGTTTAAACCATTACTATTGAAGGTTCGAAAAACGTAAATTGTTTAAATGAACTAGACGAAACAAAATTCGTGGGCGAGTCTGCTGATACAAGAAACGTGTTTAGCTTTCGTCTTGTTAGTGGTCGTTTGATAGTAGTGTGAACAAACGGGTTTTGCGAAGAACATGTTCAACGGATAAGTAACAAACTGAGCGCATATGTTATGGTCAACATTATAAAGTATCATATTCAGGCATATTCACACAACATTAATGAAATCATTCAAAATATAGTCAGTTTGCATAGATAAGTACACATCCTCAATCAGACTTCATCAGAGTTGATCATCCCTAGAGATTTCAAAAGAAAGTTGAATCTGGTTCTGTCAAGTGGTTTGGTGAATAGGTCAGCCAAGTTGTCACTTGTATCAACTCTTTTCATTCAATCAAACCTTTTTCACTACAATCTCTTATGAAGTGATGTCTTATTTCAATGTGCTTAGTTTTTGAATGTTGGACTGAACATAAACATATGCAGCAGTATTATCAATAAAAATAGGAGTGTTCAGAAATTCAAACCATAGTCCAGCATTTTGTTCTGAATCCAGAGAACATGGGCACAACAAACAGATGCATCATTGTATTCAGCTTCTGCAGTTGATATGGACACAGTGGTCTGCTTCTTGCATTGCCATGACACTAGTCTGTCTCCCAGTAATTGACATCCACCTGAGGTTGACTTCCTGCTCATGTTACATCCATCATAATCACTGTCTGTGTAGGCTATCAAATCTAAGGACTGGTTCTTTGGATACCAAATCCCCAAGTCTGGTCTTCCTTTCAAGTATCTAAAAATTCTCTTGACTGCATTCATGTGAGAAACTTTTGGACATGACTGGAATCTTGCACAGCCACAAACAACATACATAATGTCAGGTCTTTTAGCAGTTAGGTACATCAGGGATCCAATTTTGGCTCTATACTCATGCTCATCCACAAGCTCCCCCTTTTCATCATCTATCATCTTTTCTTTTGTGTCCATTGGAGTTGAAGCTGTTTTGAGTTCATGACATTTGAATTTATTCAAGATGTCCTGCACATACTTAGTTTGGTGAATAAAATTCCCATCAGTTTTATGTTGAACTTGCAGTCCCAGAAAGAAGTTCATCTCTCCGATAGAGCTCATGTTGTATTTGGATTTCATTACCCCTTCAAACTCCATACACTTGTTCATTGGTGTCAGATGATATCATCAACATAGACTTGTACCAGCAACAAATCTGATTCCTTCCTTTTGTAGAAGAGTGTCTTGTCAATAGCTCCCCTTTGGAAACCGTTTTCAAGAATATGGTTTGACAACTCATCATACCATGCTCTAGGAGCCTGATGTAATCCGTATAGGGCTTTGTTTAATTTGTACACCCTGTTAGGATACATTGGATCCTCAAAACCTGGTGGTTGAGTAACATACTCCTCTTCATCAATCTTTCCATTTAGGAATGCAGACTTGACATCAAGTTGAAATACCCTAATGTTCTTTGAGGTAGCATATGCAAGAAAAATCCTGATAGTTTCAAGTCTTGCAACTGGTGCAAAGACTTCCTCAAAGTCAATTCCTTCTTCTTGTAGGCATCAAAGTGCAACAAGTCTAGCTTTATTCTTAATCACAATACCCCTCTCATGCCTTTTATTTCTAAAAACCCATTTTGTTCCAATTGCAGATCTGTTTCTTGGCCTATCCACAAGATCCCAAACATGTAGATCTCTAAACTGAGCCAACTCCTCTTGCATTGCTTCTACCCAGCTATTGTCCTTCAGAGCTTGAACAATGTTCTTTGGTTCTATTTGGGATAGAAAGCAAGAGTACAAACAGATGTTTGCAGTTTCAGAATGACTTCTTGTAACTCTTTCATATATATCTCCAATGATGTTTTCAGAAGGATGATTCTTTTCAACATATGGGGTTTGCACTATCATATCAGCAGATACATTAGTGTCAAGATTTGATTCATTTATATCTTGTTCCTCAATGATCAATTCAGTCTCAGCATCATGAAACTCTGGTGCTTCTTCATTATTCTGTCTTGAAGTGGATGCACCATTGTTTCCCATATTCAAACCATCAAACAGATCTTGAAACCTTGTTGTTGATACAACTTCTTCCTCACTTGCTTGGTTGCTTGGGTTTCACTCATCTTGAACTTGATCCTTTTGCACCTCTTGATTGTCTTGAATGTTTTCTGCATGATCTTGTTCAGGACTTTGATTTTTTTCATGATCATTTTCTTGAACTTGCTCAACAATTTCATTTGAGGGATCCTTTATGAATGGATATTCCTTTTCTTGATTTGCAACACTTTTCCACAGCTTTTCCAAATCCAATGTCTTTTGCTTTGATTCTTCAAGCATACTGGTTTTCTTAAATCTTTCATTATAGTATTCAGGATAGATCTTGAAAGACTTTATCAATTTCTCTAAATCAAATAACCATGATGCACCATCAACTGTGTTGAATTGGTTTTCATTGAAAACTACATCTGAGGATTCAATCATAACCAAATAATCTTTCACATACACTCTGTAGGCCTTAGAGTGAGTAGAGTAGCCTACAAAGACACAGTCTAGGGATTTAGATTGAAACTTGTTCAAGTAATCCTTTGTGTTCAACAGAGAACATTTGCAACCAAAGGCTTTGAAAAACTTGATATAGGGTTTTCTATTATTGAAAATTTCATATGGAGTGTTGTTGTGACTTTTGTTTATTAGTACCCTATTCTGATCATAACATGTTGTATTAATAGCTTCTACCTAAAAGGTAACAAGCAGATGAGCATCAGCTAGCATGGTTCTTGCAGCTTCAATTAATGTTCTATTTCTTCTATCAGCAACACCATTCTGTTCAGAAGTTCTAGGAGCTGAGAATTGATGAAGTATTCCATTGTTGTTGCAAAATTCTTCAATAACTCTATTTTTGAACTCAGTACCATTTTCACTTCTTATCACTTTAACCCTTTTATCCAATTTATTCTCCACCCTATTAATACAGCTCATAATGAATTCAGCAACCTCATCCTTTGTACTATGGAAATAAACCCAAGTATATCTTGAAGAGTCATCAATGATCACAAGACAGTATCTTTTCTTCCCTATGCTTGGTACACTCACAGGACCAAAGAGATCCATGTGAAGAATTTCTAGCACTTGATCAATTGAGTTGATGAGTTTAGTCTTGTAAGAAGACTTATGCTGCTTTCCTTTCTGGCATGAGACACATTTGTCATCCAATTTAAACTCTCTTGAAGGTAATCCAATGACATGTTCACCCTTGGCCAACTTCTTCATGTTCTTAAGATTTACATGACAAGGTTTTCTATGCCACAACTTTGACTCATTTTCAGTGGCTTTAGAAACAAAGCATGTGCCACCCCTAGAAACAGCATCCTTCATGTTAAGTTCATACAAATTTCCACTCCTTGAGGCCATCGTCATGATCATATCAGGTGGAATAACATACTCAGGCCTTAAGATGAAACAGTGTGAATCATCAAAGCCAACTTTGTAACCTTTATCACACATCTGAGATATGCTTAAAAGATTGTATTGAAGGCCTTCAACATAGAAAACATTGTCAAAAGTAACTTTGCCATTTGTCAAAATTCCTTTTCCAACAATTTTTCCACCATTTTTATCACTGCCAAAAGTCACCGGCCCCTCAAACTTCTCTTCATAGTCGACAAGTGACCTTTTATCACAAGTCATGTGCCTAGAACATCCACTGTCCAAATACCATACTTCATTTAGTGTAGTGGATTGTTTTTCCACAATACAAAGAAAGTGATTAGTTTGATGATGAGGTTCAAGTTACTTCAACTTGCAGATCATCAGTTTCAATTTTAATGGCAGCTTTGGGAGTGAGTGTTATTGGTTCAGGATCTTCATGAGTAATTTCAATGTGATCTGAACCATCAGTTTCATATCAACACTCTCTTGGAGTTTTCACAAATGAACTTGTGCTCTCAAATTCAGAAATAGCATTGTTACAATCTTGAACAACATAGTCTTTCTTGCTTGAAAAATCTCTCACATCCATACTATCCTTTAGTTCAACTTTAGGTTTCCATAGAAAACCTTATGGTTCATAACCATGTTTCAATAAGAATTTCTCATCTCCTATTTATTGGTTTCTTAAATCTCACTTTAGTTTGCCTTTCTTTGTTAGTCTTATTTTCAGCTTGCTGATCAGACTTATTCTTCTTCTCATTTCTACTCACTTTCCCTTTTCCCAAATATTCTTCATATTTCAGTTTATAGAGAACAAAGTCTTGTCCAAACTTTTTCTTATTTGGAACATGGAAGGGTTTGAAGTTGAGTCTATCATTGCAGGTTTCAGTGTGATGGCCATACTCATCACATTACTTGACCATATTTTTCCATTGAATTTGTCATGGTCAGCCCCCTTTTTAAACCTTTCACTTGGTCTTGGTGGATCAACCCCAAGTGTCTTCTGAGTCTTTAGACTATCAAAATCAATTTAGAAAGGAATAAATTCATCTGTCTTGATATCATTTTTTTCAACCTTTCCCTTGACAAAGACATTTTTTTTCCAAATTCAGTGGCTCTTCATCTAGACTTCCTTTGTGCCTTGTCTGTCTCTTTTCATATGTCAAAAGACACATGTTCTCTCTTCATTCTTTCATTTTGTTTCTTCATTCTTGGTGTGACAGGTGGATACAATGGAAGTTTGTCAATTGATTCTGGTTTCTTTTATCTTCTACCTCTATCAGCAGCCTTGATTTCTTCCTCAGTGAAATGATCACTTAGATCACTTAAATCATTGGTATTTAAATCCTCAGAATCAAAGTCATCCTCAGAGACTTGTTTCCAATTGATTGGTCTTCTTTCACATCTTCCTTCACAACTTAGTCTCCCTCTTCATTCACTCCAACCTTCTTATACAGATCAACAAACTCCTCTCTATCTTGAAACACTTCTCTGAACTGCTAGATATAACTATCCCTCTTCTCTTTGTCAACTTTGGGTAAGAAGTTGATGTTGAATGGAGGTGGAACAGCCTTATACTTGTCTTTTTCACTAATTTGGTTCAGAATGCCACATATGTTTCCTGTGGAGACCAATTTTTTCTAGAATTTGTTATCAACTTCCAGCTTTGTGTTCTTCACCTTTTCTTTAATCAACATCTTCTTCAAGCCATCAATTTCAGTAACATACCTCTGTTGAGCTCTATAGCTACTTAAATAATCATATTTTAAACTTCTGATCTTCTCTTCATTAACAACATCACTAGCTTGATACCCATGGATGATGCTTTGTTTTCTAAAACACTCACCCTCTAGCTTGCCTATTTTCATATTTAAAGCCATAATTGTTTCATTTAAGTCATTGATAGGTGATGAGTGTACCTGAGAAGATGATGTTCCATCCTCATTCTCAATCATTGCCATGAATGCAATATTAGCAGCTTTGATGTCATCTTCATGATTACTCCAGTCAAAATCATCATCTTGTTGTGCAGCAACAGCTACATTTCCTTGTTTTCTTGGTTGAGTTTGATTGGGTATGTTGAGGTTGTTCTGAGCAGCTTGAGGGAATTTGTTTCTTTGGTAGTTTTGGTTTTGAGGAACATTTTGTTGATTATTCATTTGATGCTGTTTAAATTTGTTGTTGTTGTTGAAGTTGGGATTATTGAAGTTGTTGTTTCTGTTCTGATTCTGCTGATAATTATGTTGATATTGCATTTGGTTTCTAGGCTGTTGACTTTGAAACTGATTAGCTTGAAAGTTTCTAGGTTGGTTACGCTCTCTTGCAAAATGTCCAGGCTGTTGGCAGTTGTAGCAAATAGCCTTTGACCTGTCAAATCCAATCCTTTCATTTGGCCAAGAGACCAATGATCTACCAATTCTATTGAGTAGCCTCTTGCTTCTCAGTGCTAGCATTGCAGCTTGCCACTTTAAATCCATATCTTCAAGATCATCAGCATCTATTTGTTCCAAGTCATCTTGGATGACACTGGTATGGATTAAGTTCTTAGCCACAAATGCATTATATGACTCAGTGAACATTGAGAAGAGTGCTTGAGTGTCATTTGCTTGACCACTGTTTCCACTAGAGTATGGAACATGTCCACCTGCCATTGAGGCAGTTTCATTTTATTCAATAAGTTAGACATTGAACCTTGTCTGATTTCCCTGATAACTTGAGCTACCACCAACAAATGATCTAGGTGTATCAGCACCATGTTCTGTTGGTTCTTCTATGATGGGAATTTGCTGTTGGTTCTTGGTAGACAGGTTTCCCATGGGTGCAATTAATGCATTGGAAACATTGAAACAAGGCTTTTCTTCTTTGATCATTTCATTTTCGATCATTTCTATTTCTACGGCCTGAAGGAAGCACATTACATCATCCAGCTTTAAATCATTGAAGTTGGGCTTTTGAGGATGAATTTGTAGGCAGTGTACCATTCCTTTGACATTGAGTTGAGCAGCTTGATATTCAGGTCAAAATCAGTCATGACATAACCAGTTGTTCGGAGGTCATTCACAATAGCCAAGAATCTCTCAAAGATGGACTTCAACCTTTCTCCATCTTTGTATCTAAATCTCTCAAGCTGTTGCTTGAGCCTCTGCTTCTTTATATTCTTAAGATCAGTGTTTCCCTCGAACATTTCAAGAAATGCATCATACATTGCCTTTGCAGTAGTGTGATGTGCAACCTTGGTAAGTATTTCCCAAGACAGTCCTAGCTTAATCTTTGCTAAGGCCCTGTCATCCACTTTCCTCAACCTATCTCTTACAGTACCAGTAGCAGCTCCACCATCAGTGGCTTGTGGCCCATTTTTGATCGAATTCCACATGTCTACATCGTTGTAGCACACAGCCGCTTCAAAGAGTACTTTCCATTTGGTGAAGTTTTCCTGTCCATAAAGTCTAGGTATTTTGTTAGTGGACACTTCTTGTTCTTCAAGACCAGACATTTTGGTTGTTTGAACAACGAAACAGAAACAGAGTAAAAATTAAATTTTCAAGTAACAAAAATCAGATTTAACTATCAAATCCTCAAATTTGATGAATCTGGTCCGATTAGCACAAGAAATGACAATAAATATGTAAACTTAAACTAAAATAAAGAAAAGAGAACACCAGATGTTCGTAGATCTGGACGGAAAAGAAGAACAAATTAGCTGACGTCACTCTCCAATGGAACAGTGCTTTGCTTTCGTCATTGTTCCTCTTCAGATCCTCAATAAGCAACAAGTTCTTTACCCAAATCAGCATTCAACAAGCTCTGATACCACTTGTTGGTCAGGAATATTCACTCTCAATCACAATCAAGTCATAACTCAGATATTTAATACGTCGACAAGCAAGTTAATGACGGTTTCTATTTTAGGAAAGAAAACAGTTTGTTAAAGGCAGAATCAATAGCAAACAGGGTAGTTGCTTAAAAGATTAATAACATGTAACTATCACACAAGAATCACTCAAAAGATTTCCATTCATATCATATAAATCATACAAACGATAATCTATTTTAGGGTTTCTTATGAAAAGTTATGTCCGTACTATTCTTTGACAGCCGTCACAACAAATATTCTTTGAAAGGTCTATTTCCGTCTGTCTTTGAGGCGTGCCCTAAAATATTCCTTTTATAGGCCTGACACCTCAAGACAGCTGTCATTCCATCAAGAAACCCTAAGGTAGCGTTTGTTATGCAGTAATGACAGGCGGAATGGAATGATTCATTACGTGAGAATGAAATAAGACGTGTTTGGTTGCACAATGGAATGGAATCATCCATTACACATAGAATCCCATTCCATCAAAACCATTCCTTCCCACCCCCCTTCTTTTTTTTCATTCCATTCCTCCTTCAACCTACTTTCTCAACAACACCATCATCTAACAACCACCGCCAGCACCACCACCACCATCATCTGACCACCACCGCCACCACCACTGCCACCGTCACCACCACCGTCGCTGCCATCACCACCTGACCGCCACCGTCACCATTACCACCTCCACCACCACCACCTTACCACCAAAATCACCAAGATGCTCTCCTCTTAACTATTCTCACATTCCCACTCAAGGGGTTGGTTATTAATCAAGTCTCCGAAGATGACATTGATGATGAATGCCTAAATGTTGATGATTTGGTTGGTACAAGTGATGAAAGTTCAATTGATGAAGGTGTCAAAATCAAAAGAAATGGAAAACCTGACTCAATTGATCAACTTCCATTGTGGCCACCAGCGACACCAAAGATGAAAAGACACTATGAGAAGATGAGACAAGAACATGTGTCATTTGACATATGTGAAGGTTCAAGAATGTCTAAGGTTTTTTACAATGCTATAATGCAACCAAGCAGGGAAGTGTTGAGAAAAATAAAGAACAAGAACAAAATAAAATCAAAGGAAACTGTCTT